>NC_081415.1:494704735-494722235 GCF_030272615.1 Cryptomeria japonica | reverse complement strand
ATTGCTGCCCAGGCAAAGAAGCCTGCCTTTGGAAGACACATTTTATTCCAGCACAGTTCAACAGGGATGTGATCTTTGCTGACTTTTGCCTTATTGTATATGCTCCTGAAGCCATCTCTGCGGTTATAGTGCCTATCTTTAGATTTTGCCCATACTAAAATATCATCCCCTTCTTTAAATGAAATCAGTCGGTGATTAAGTATCTTTTGCATTTCTTAGAATTCGATTTCAGGCATAAATGGATGCATGTTTTTCCATTTCCATCCGAGTGCCGATTTTGGTTCAAGAATTATGTAATCCTTTACATAATTCCCCCAAAGGTTCTTTATTTGATGCTTGATGTTGGATGTATCCATCAATACATCTATTGGAGGTTGATCCCCCCAGGAGTCTTCCCAAAACAATGCCGATTTGCCATTGTGGATGTCCCAAGCCAGATGATTTGTTATGATGGGGCAACAATCTTTCATAAAATTCCAGATTCTTGAACCCTTCTGCAAGTGTTTTTCCTTGAATATTGCCTCCTTATGGTTGTTTGCCAGATACTTATTTCTTAGGATTCTAGCCCATTTGGCATTGGATGAGACATATGTCCTCCAGATTAATTTTGCCCCTAAGGCCTTGTTCTGCCATATTAGGTTCCTTATACCTGTGCCCCCATCACATTTGTCTCTGCAAATTTTATCCTAGGATATCAGTTTTATTTTGTTTTTGTCTTCTGTTCCCTGCCAATAAAAATTTATGATAATCTGGGATATGTTTTTATGTACTCCTAATGATATAGGAATGCAAGATAGAAGGTAAATGGGTAATGCTGATAAGATTGATTTTATCAATGTTATTCTGCCTGCCGCTGTCAACCAAAGGCCTTTCCAAGATGAGAGTCTTTTCTTGATGCGCTCAATGAGGTGGTCCCAAATCTTGCTAGATCTTGTTCCTTTATCTATTGGTATTCCTAAATATGTGCATGGTAATTGTCCAATTCTATACCCAAGCTAGCTAGCTATTTTCTTTTCCTCTTGTGTGGACATATTAAAGTAAAAAATTTCTGATTTTTGGTTATTTACTAATTCTCCCAACGCTTTCCCATATGTGGTTAGGATTCTTTTGATTTCCTTGGCCTCTTTAAGTTTGCCCTTTCCCAATATCATTGTATCATCTACAAATTGTTGATGTGTACAGGGTTCTACCCCTGTTGTTATCTGAATACCTTGTAGCCTACCTCCTAATCTTGAGGCATTAAAGGCTCTTCCCAAGGCTTCAAACATTATAATAAATAAGAAGGGTGAGAGCAGATCCCCTTGTCTCAAGCCCCTTGTTGCTTCAAAATATCCTTCTGGTTTTCCATTTATCAAGACCGAGTAACTGGGACTTGAAATACATCTATATACCCAATTAATCCATTGTCTATTAAAGTCGAAGGCTTTCATACAGCTACATATGAAATACTAGTCTACTTTATCATATGCTTTCTTGATATCAAGTTTTATTAGCATATTTGGTTGTCTTTGATTTTGTATGGAATGAATAGCCTCTTGTACAATAATTATCCCATCCAAGATTGATCTGTTAGGAACAAATCCAGTCTGTTTTTCAGAAATGATAACTGGTAGGAGCCTTTTTAATCTATTAGCCATGATTTTAGTTAATAATTTATATGTCATGTTGCATAAGGATATGGGTCTGAATTCTTCCCATTTTGAGGGATTTTCTTTTTTAGGTATAAGTGCTAAGAATGTGTTGTTTATCTCCTTCGAAAAATTGCCTGCATTTCTAGCGGCTTCTAAGGCATCTGACACTTCATCACCTATAATATGCCAGCATTTTTGATAGAAGCCAGCAGGGTATCCATCTGGTCCAGGGGCCTTGTCCCCTGAAAATTGAAATAGAGCCTGTTTTACTTCTTCCTTGGTGATTTTAGCATTAAGCATCTTATTATCCTCTTCTGATAGTATTTTAGGAATGTTTTTAATCAAATCTTGATTGTGTGGGAGATCTGAGTATTCCCAATTATTCAACAAGTTTCTAAAGTATTGGATTGCATCCTTCGCAATCATCTTTTGATCTATGATAATCTGGTTTTCCTCATTGGTAAATTGCGAGATTCTATTCTTGGCTCTCCTCACCTTTACACTATTATGAAAAAACTTAGTATTTTTATCTCCATCACTCAACCAAACTTCTCTGGATTTTTATTTCCAGAAAATTTCTTCCTTGGCTAGAATATCCTCATACTCACCTAGGAGCCTTTTCTTTGTTTTGTATAAGACTTGATCCATCCCATGTCGAATTACTTTTGTGTTTACATTCTCCAGTTCTTTTTCGATTCATAATTTTTCCTCGAATATGTTCTTAAATCTTTCCTTGTTCCAATCTAGTAATTTATGTTTAATTTCTTTTAATTTTGAAGTTAAACAGAACATTTTGGAACCCTGAAAGTTACTTTCTGTCCACCATTTTTGTATGTTAGGAAAAAAATCCTCATGCTTAAACCACATGAGTTCGAACTTGAATGGTCTCCCACAGGTTTTCAGTTCTCCCATCAGTTCCAACATTACTGGAAAGTGATCGGATCCTAACCATGGCAGAACAGAGGCTTTCATCTCAGTTTGGAAAGAAGTTAGGTCCCCTTTGAAGAAGAACCTGTCCAATATTTCGGAGATGTTAGAGAAACCCGATCTCCTATTATTCCATGTGTGTGAATCCTTGTCAGTTTTTATTTCTAAAAGGTAATTATTATTTATCCATTTCATAAAATCTTTTTGAGGTTGCCTTATGTTTTTTGATCCTCCACATTTCTCTGATTGGTGGAGAATGGTGTTGAAATCTCCACCTATAATGTAGTGTGGAGCCATTTTATTTGTTAAAAATTGATCAATTTCTAGCCATACTGACTTTTTCTTCTCCGTAGTTATCGGGCCATAGATATTTATGATGATAAATTTTGTATCTTTATCAAGTGCTTTAATTTTGCCCACCATCCAGTGTTGCATTTTGATATATCCTATCTAATTTATTGTGTTTTTCTTCCATAATAATGCCAATCCACCTGATGCCCCAATAGATTTTGTTGCCTCTATTATTTAATTAATTTATCCTGTCTTCTATTAATTAAATAAATCTTTATTTATTTAGTTAATTAATTTATCTTCTCTTATCCCTTTTTCTCATTTAAATAAATACATTTATTTATTTAAATTGTCATTTTCTTAAATTAAATAAATACTTTTATTTAATTGATCCCACTTCTTCTATTAATTAAATAAATCTTAATTTATTCACTAGCCTTTTCTACCCATGACACATGTCATTCATCTCTTAATTCCTACACTACCTACCCTCTCATTATTTAATTATTTATTCTACCTACCCTTTTATCCTAGCCGACCATTTATCTTTACACCTCTTAATCTTATCCCTCCATTTCTTACAGTGTCTTCTATATAAGAGGATACTCTCCTTCGTTATCAACCCCGAGCATTCTAATTGTCTAATCAATCTTATGCAGTCAAGCCCTTTTGCGATCAAGCTATCAACCACATTTACATTCTTTGTTGAGCTCTTGTGCACACATAAAATCGGAGAGCAAACATATCAAGCAAGATCAATGAAGTTAGAAAGAATGGAGATTCAAACCCTAGTGGACATTTGATGGTATAATCTTTTTTGATTTTGTTGATTTACATTGTCTTAGTTAATATTCATATGTTATGGTGGATCTTTGTTGTTGTTAGGCTAGGGTTTTATGGTTGAATTTATTTAGTCTTTCAATATTGTTGTTTCCATTATCCACTTTTCACCACACACAACAATGTTTTTGTTTTTATGGATCATTTGAGCATCATTTGTAAGCACTTTATTTTGTAAATGCATTGAGATAAAGTGCCACGTCTCCTTTCATGCATTTGTTGGTGACACTCATTTTTAGTGGATTTGTCATGCCTCGCCGTAGTCAGCATTATGGGGGGTATTATCCCATTTGTGCTAATACTTCCTTATTTTCGATTAGAATGAGTTACGAGACACTCTCATATTCCTGTTTTGTGGAGGCAACCTTCTGTCCTCAGTTGATCATAGTTATTTAGACAATTGCACCTGTATTTTCAACTTGAATTGGTTGAGTAGTGATGATGAGATCACTCATGCAAATCCATTGGTTGAGTAGTGACATTATCACTCATGTAGATTTGTGTTCCATCTCTATTTTTTATTGCTCGAGTAATGTTGTTTGGGGCACTCATGAATATCGTTGACTTCTTGATCCTAATCATCATCTTTTTTAGAGGAGGTTCTTTAGTTACTACACCGTATTAGTCTTCTTTCAACAATTGTTTGCAACTTATTTGTGCTTTAGTGATGTTTTTCATGTTCTTATTTTTGGGACATCATTTTGGAGGCTTCTTAGTCTATCATGTTCTCTCTTTTGGAGAGGATTTTTCTCCCACAAGGTTTTTATCATTTTTCTTCCTTTGTGACAGATTGCATTGCATTGCCTTGTATTTGCACGCAGGTACCTAACACTTCTTTATTGTCGGGACCCATCTTGCATCTCATATTGCGTAATAATCTCCCCAGGGGGGGGGTGGGGGGTTGGTGTGAATTTGGTTTTATTCCACTCACATGTGCTTAAGTTCTACTTCAGTAGTTGACATGTCTCAGCATTAGATATTAGTTACATAGTATTTAATATTATTCATAGTGAATTTAACATTTGTAGCTAATAGTTAGATAACATTTATCTCTACCTTGCCACACCTGTACTATTTATACAACTAGTTTTTATATTATTCTAATCATCTAAATATAATTGTTCACATTTGGTGAAATAGTATCATGAGTGTTGCTTCTCTTTGTGTTGTGAATATTTCTTTTGGTTTGTAGGTTGTTCTCATGTGTGCCCAATAGCTACAACATTTGACAAAAATCCTACCTCCATTATACTTTTGTGGACATTTGTATTGCTTATGAGATGTTGGAAAAGGTTACACAACCTATTTTTATAGCTACCAATTGTATTCTATTGAAATTTTTTACATCCCATTAAAAAGTGTGTCTGTCCTATAATCATTGCGTTCCAAAAAATACTATTTCTTTAGATCTCTATAAAGTTGCCCGAACTTTTAAAAATGAAATGTACAAAATAAGACGTGCCTTCTACATGCTTTTATATTTTGCTAACATGTCTACCAAGGTAGTGGTAATTTTTTTTTAAGATTCTTAAAACTAGCAGTTGCAGGAGAAGTGCCTGCAATAGGTCGCCGATAGGCGATGCTAAAATTCGGGAGTAATTTTCAAAGGGAGGAGAACACTTAAAATGAGGAAAAAGCATGTAGAATTGTTGAAGACAACACAAATTATCGCAAGTCAAAGTGAAGGAGGAACACAATTTAGGAACAATATGGTTGGCAATGATTTGAATTATATTTTGTAAATCTTTACAAGAAGTTATCAAGTATATCTTGAAGCACATATCAAGAGCAATCCATCCAATGTGTAATTAATAACAAGAAGGTGATGAGATCTGAAGATTAAATCCTGCAGGGGGAAGAAACAAAATGAAGTGAGCCAAAGATTGTAATAAATTGGATTATAGTTTGTGGAAGAGATAACCTGAAGTGAGAAGTAATTATACTTTAATGTAATGTTTATTTCTGTTCAAATTTAAAATCGGTGGAGAAATATTTAAGTTAAAGGTAGAAGAAATTTTTGGAGAATGAGGAAAAACAATATATGTGGTGAATTATTGAAAGTTGAAGTGCAAAGAGAGAGGAAAGGTTGGTGTTACCTTTCATTTGTATGTGCTGAGGAATGGGCAGTGGAAGTCAGGTTTGTTGTGGTGAAGATGGTTGCAAGTTGAACCTGTCTGGTAGAAAAAACTTATTAATATAGAGCATGTGTCAATTTAGTGAATAGTCACATAGATTTTTTTTTTAAATTTAGATTTTGTGCAGCCAAAAAATAAATAAAATTAAAATTCTTTGAAAGTAAACATATTTATCCATATTGGCAATGCAATTATGAAAAGGAAAGCACATCGATATGGTGAGGTTAGTTGCTCCAGCTATTCAGTTCAAACAATACAACCTTTGAAGGGAGGAAATTATTAAAAATTGTGGAGTAATAATATAAGAACATATATAAAAGTGACTATTTTGTGGAATGAGCAACGCCAATTTTTATAACAAAAAAGCCAAACAATGCAAGCAATCTAACTATGCAATTAAACTAGTACAACCTAACAAGAGTGTTTTTTTGGAACAACATATCTTGAAGTAGATGCTTTGTTTGAGGATAAAGCCTAATTAGGGAGCTAGGTACTTACGAAAGTGAACAACTTCAACATGTTTGTTCCCTTTTCTTTTCCTTCTACATTGGTGGTTGGATTAGAACCTTGATTGTTGCATCGAAGAGAACTTTAATATTCTAAAAAGAGAGAAAATTAGTGATGTAGAAATGGTTCATTATTAGAAAAACATTGATTGTAAAGAGAGAGTGCAGTATTTGAAATTGTGTAGGTAAAAGCCAGGCTGAACTTGAATTACAATCTTGATTTGGTGCATCGAAGACAAGTTTAATATTGTAAAAGAGTAGAAAATTAGTGATGTAGAAATGCTACATTATTAGAATAACATTGATTGTAAACTGATAGTGCAGTTTTTAAAATTTAGTAGGTAAAAGCCAGGCTGAATTGATAACAGTGCTTAGGTAGTGAACATATAAATGAATATAGGAAGATTAGTGATGATATAAGTTTGAGTCCCATTACCTACTGTGTTTTTGAGTTGCATTGTATACATGAAGCAACTTGAATCTATTTCTTTAGCTCGTCTTCCTAATAGCAAACATACGAGGTTAGAGATCATCCGTGAGACATTCTACAAGGTTACAGAGAAATTGGTTGGATCTGAATAAAACAGTAAGGAATATACTTACAATATTTGTAGAAATTAGAATAATTGATACAACATCTTTATAACAAAAAAAGTTCAAAATTTAACATACCTAATTTTTCTGCAACCAAAAGGAGTGGCAAAGGAGGAGTATAATGTCGCAACTCAGTTACCCAATGCTGGAAAAAGTAATGATGAACATTTTGTATTAAACTATTTCTTACAATTGAAAAGAAGAGTAAACTAAAAATCGTTTAATGGATTTTTAACCAGAATCAACAGCCTAACAGAAATAGATAGCTATACCTTTTTTTGAGATGTTATGGGGAAATTGGGTGGTGGAATCGTTGAATGTGAAATGAGTACGCAAAGAGATGGCAGCATACAAAATTGTCGGCATACCTGATAACAAGAGGCAAAGGTTGAATGTTGTTGTGTGCAGAAATTGCCAGTGGAGGAAGAAAAGCCTTTAATGGGGATGTATGTACGAACAACAAGTAGTGAAACGATAGTTAAAATGGATCCTGCAAGAAAAGAAGCGACGTTATTTATCACATGCATAGTAAAAATGAAGACAGTGCAGAAATTTAAAAGGAAAAGGGAGGAGTGGAAGTGAAAGTGTGGAGTGGCATACCTGATGTTGTTGCTAATTAGAGTGGGTGGTTGGGGGGCAATGCAGAAATCTAATTGGAGAGAGCGAACAATCTGTTTTCTTCTTTCTTCCCGATAGTCGTATAAGCATTGCTTTGTAATTTTGAGTACCTTTCAAAGGTGAAAGGCAGATCTATTCTTAGATCTTGAAGAGATTTCACTCGTGACAGTGCAGTGAAGGTCAGCCCCTGTTTTTCAGTCTTTCCAATATCGACTGTTGCTTTGTCCAAAGTGAGGCCTTGGGATTTGTGAATAGTAAGAGCCCAAGCCATTGCAAGGGGGAGTTGAGTGCGGCTACCTTGAGTAATAGGAGGTATAGGTACAAATCTAGGATTTGCATTGTCCCAATGAGGTTCAGTATAATTTTTGAATGCAACAACCACGTACTTTGGCAAGTCAGGAGGTTTATAATTTGTATCATAGACAATGGATTTGATTTGTCCTAATGAGCCATTTTCCAAACCAGCTTGTATCCATAGATTAGCAATTAAAATTACTTGTTCATTCACAGAGAGGAGTATTTCTGAAGGGAGTTGTTCATCATTATCATATGGAGTGTTAATTTCCTTGGAATTAGGGAAAGACATCATGCAACAGGCAAGTGCAATTGTTTTAACATTTTAGTATTGTGGTGTTTGGATGATGCATTTGTTGCAAATAAATGAATTGAACTGTCAAAGTGTTTGTTATGATCAACAAATAGTTTAGTAGAGGATCAAGACATAAAAGCTTCCCAATCTGTTTCGAGTGCATTGGCATTTCTAATGTTTTGCAAGATTGCACAAAATTGTTGTTGGATATCTGAGGTACCTTGTTGTCGGAAACTTGTATCCAAGGTAACCACAGTTTGGAAGGAGCGCCATAATGCAAGGGATGTAGAATGTGATGCATACAAAGGCTTGTCCATTATAGGAGGTAGTTGACCAAGGTCCCCTACAAGGATTATTGAGATACCTCCAAATGGTTCGTGTTGTTGGTGAGGGAATGCTTGATGCAATTTGCTGTCAATTTTCAAAAGCAATTTAAGACCCAAAAATCTCATTTCATCAATTAGAATATATTGCAATTGTTTGTATTGTTCTTGGAAGAACATCAAAGATTGGCATGTCAAAGGTTGCATATCTCTAAGAGGGATGCACAGGGCAACATGGATTGTTGTTGCTTGGATATTATATGTAGAAACGCCGTTTGGGGCAAGTACAAGAAAAGGATTGTGCTCTATATTAGCAGAAAGGTTAAGTTTTTTCTAATGCATTGTATCAAATATGATTTGCCAATGCTTGCAGTCCCTTGTATAATCATACAGAGAGGTGGTATGGGTCGATGAGATGCATAATGGGCAAGAATAAGGTCAAGTGCAAGTTTTTGTTTTGCCGCCAAGGGGAATGTATCAGTGGTAGAAGAAGCTGGTTGGAGAAGGGTAGGCTAACAATTTATTTTATTTGTGGAAATGAAGTTAACATCAGTATGATGAAGTGGATCAGTGGGATGAGGTTCAGTCCAATGAAAGTTAATATAGTAATTGCGTCTACCCAACATTTGGAGATCATTGATGTTGATTTTGTTAGAAGCACCCATTTGTGAAAGGTACTCCCATCCATACTAGTCTTCATTGTGTGAATGTAAGAAATCATTATCATCAGAGTCTGCATCATTCTCTGTTATGCATTCTTGTTCTATTGCATAAATATGCCAACATGAGTAACTATGCATGTACAATAGCTTCCAATTTGTAATTATTTGGTCTGTTGATGTACCTATATCTGCAGGAATATGACGAAAGGGTTTGTACAAGAGCAACTCACTCCAACAATAGGCTTCAAAGTTGTCATCAACCTCATTTGGAGAGGTTTTAAATTGTGGGTAAACATTGACAGTTGCTTGTTTTTGCAGTTTTTGCCATTTATGCTTCTTACGTTGGCTATTGTATGAAAATTGTTGTGCTGATTGTATCACTTTTTCCAATTCAATAGGTCTTTCCATATAAGCAGAAATATAAGATTTGCAAAGTTCAACATTGTCATTTTGATCAATAATATGGTGGAGGACCTTCCTGCTAACATTAAGGGAGACAAAATGACGACTACAACTGATCAATGGTAGTTTTTGCAACATATGGCAAGTTTCCTGTGCGTTGATGTCTCAATCAACAACTATTCCCATCATGAATTTTTGCTATGCTAGCAAGATAGTATCTTGAGTATTAGTTGTAGCAACTATTTTCTTTAGCATGTCAACATAGCCTTCTGATTTTTGTTCTATTTTTGAAGCATATTTAGCGATATATTGCAGAACAGCCATTTTGGAACAAACAGGCTGGCAATCAACATTTGCACGCCATATTGCCAGCATGATTGGGCTGTGAATATTTAAACGAGTGTCATTTCTTGCTGGTTGATAACATGGCTTGCGATCAGTATCAATAATCAGCATTAAAAAATATTGCTCAGGCCAAGGAGATCTATATCAACAATGGAGGGTTGGGCATTTTTTTTAAAGAAATTATGAGTAGAGAATTTTGTATGCCGCTGAACAACATTGACCAGTTCCTCATAATCAGAGAAAGGGTCAACAGATAGAATTTGGTTTGTATCGGCCATGCATGGATCAAACAGTGAAGCAGTGTGCAGTCTATTATCTCGGGCAAGTTGGCTACGAGGATTCCATGCTGCAACATACCTATCAAAAAAGGACTTAGCTGATTGCACATCATCATAGTTAGACCAGTCTATGTTGTCCATATCAGGCAATTTCGACAACCACAAAAAGCCATGTATATGTGTGGAGCCACGATGTTGCCATTCGTACTTGTACCAATGGTCTTTTGATTTCAAAACTTTGTCAATAATCTCCTCACGAAATATTGTGAATCTAAAATGCAAGAACAATGTTGTAACGTGTGGATTATGGACAATGTTTTGTATAAATTGTTTCTTTGTAGATTGGAATTTTGAAGAGGAGTTAGCTGGAAACAATTTATGTAGCTTTGGCCATTTTGTATCAATTGCACTCAATGTGAAGAACAATGTAGGTGCTCCCAATTGGTGTACCATTGTAGTGAGGTCCTTGCATGATTTATTCGAATAAGCTCCTGTGCCTTGTAATGAAGCTACAAAATGCTTTAATTGGTTTGGCAATTGATTGGAAGGTGTAGACTGCAATTGTTCACGCAAAGCTTGTAACATAGCTGGGAAGGAGTCTTCTAAGTTGGTCCGTAGGAAAACTGAAGCTGACTGTTGGGAACAGTGTCTCATTATTAGATTGTAAAGATAATATCTAAACCTAACATGTTGTCCAAATCTTTGGTCATGATATCTTATCAAGTGCAAAGCATATTCATGCAAGTGAATATGTTTTGTCCTTGGTTGGAGTGCCAGTGCAGATCCGTTTGGGAACAATATTGGGAAAACCATAGCGAACAAGCCTTTAGTGTTGTATTCATTAATGGGTGAGCAACTTATTTCAGGCCAAGCTACAACATTTTGATCATCCTTATGTAGGTGCAATATCTTTTTAATGGCATCTAGTTCAGGGGTTGAACATGGCAACTTTGGAATGAACGATGATGTGGTATGTAATTCAACTTCATCATCATTACAGAGTGGCTCTTGTGTTGGCGAAGGAGGCTGTAGATCAATGAAATTTGGAAGGGTATGTAAAAAATCAGATATATCGGTAGATGTTTGTGGTAATAAATCATCAGCTGCAACGTCAATGATAACATCATTGTAGTACTGGTCATGTTGAATTTTGTAATTCAATGCGTCCATAACATGGAACCTGTTTACATAACAATCATATTTTTTCCCTTTGACATTTGTCCTTTGAATAATCACAATCTCCAAATGTTGGAATTTGTGTGGTAAAGTAGTTGCTATTCTTGAAATTTCTTGTGGGAAATTAATGGTGTCTCCTATATATAATTGTATTGACCACCCCTGGCATGGGTAACTTACAAAACAAGAGCAGTCCTTTCTATAAGCATTTCTTCTACTTGTGAAAGTCGTTTTAAAACCATGGGTTGTTCGCCAGGATCCATATTATTTGTAATAGAGAATTGGTGAACACCCTTTTCGTTATAGCATCTTGAGCAAATGACATCAGGTTGAGTTAATTTGACATGCATACCAACATACTTTTATTTGCAGATTGTACATATGTGTAGATGTAACAAGCTATCTATTCTTGTTCGGAAAGAAGCCAATGCATGTGTAAATTCAGAAGATCTGAAATGGTTTGAGATTGGTGTTGCTGTAGCAATAAAAGTTGCATTTGTCTGTTGATCAATTGGCAAAGGTTGCTTGTAGGGTTGTTGATATTGTGCGACTGACTGGGTGAGCACAGTTGAATGTGGCTGGAGCATATCAGAAGGATGGGTTGAAAATGAGCCTAACAATATGTGAGGTATGGGAATACCTGTAGAGTTGGTTGCAACCAGATTTGGCAATGGTTGCAAAGTATTGGAATCCATGTTTTGATTAAGGTGTTTGTATCGTCGCTTTATAGAAATTTCTTCTCTATGTTTTGTATAGTAAAGCCTATTTAGTTCTTTCTTTCTATCTTTTTTCATATTAGATATTTGTGCAATAGGCTCTTTGGATATCTGAGAGAAATACAAGAATGGTGGTGTGTTAGAATGAGAAGAAACAAAGGGGAAAGAACAGGTAGAGGGCTATTGAGTGTGCGACACATATGGTTGGAAGCGCATTTGATGTAACTATCTGAAATGCAATGAAGAGCCTTCAATCGGTGGAACCTCAATTTCCTTCCAATGGTTCTCCACCCTCCTCCGTTGATTGAAGATGAAGGGAGTTCTATTGTATGGATGGCCTAATGAGAAGGGGCGCAACTTGGTCAAGTGCGTTTGTGGAAGGGTGTATACGGGTGTGGTTGCATACTTATATGAGTAGAAATGGTATACAAGGGGACATATAAATGGCGTAGTGCATTTATGCAAGGGTAGATATAAATGTGCTTGTTTAGATAAATGTAAGGACATGTGGACATACTTATTTATGTATATAGATATATATGTAGTTCAAAACAATATATAGTTACATGTGTGCATATGTAAATACATAGATAGAGGAGCATATATATGTATATGCACATACACACATGAAGGTTAGGAGAACAACCATTATTAAGCAACATTAATTTAGCAAAGGACGTTGCACAATACATACAACAGAGTTATCAGTATGCACAGAAAACAATTAAATTAATGCCTCCATGAACAGTGGAATAGGGAGATTTAAAAAAACCTGAAAGAATTACATAATGGTGGGAAACCAGGATATAGACTACTAAATGTTTGAAAAAAGTAACTAATCTAAGATATATATAAACAAAGTTAAATAACAAGAAAATAAATATTTTTTGCCAAATCACATAGCGTAGATGTCGATTCCTTAAGCAAATGTAAATATGAACTACAAAATCTGTAGGGCTCATAAAGAACACCAATAACCTATGGGAGGGCTTAAGGACTTCTTAGAACTAATAAGTTGAAAAGAGATGTTAGAAAACACAAATGTGGGCAACCATGTTTTTAATTTCCATTTTTTCCCCAAAATCCCATATGTCTACACTAAATTAGTAACTCACTATTTCATAGGCAAGTTAATTTTCCAACAACTGCTTACTTATAATTGAGTAATTTGCAACCATTCTTATTTTTTATTTGGCAAGATTCAATCACAATGCAATAAAGTTGTAGTTCACAAGTTGCTTTAAATTCTAGCCCAATGTGAAATAACGTAGATGGAATTTTAGAATCTAGATGAAAGAATGCAAGTAGAATGTAAATGCACATGAACAATCAGTGCAAAGATAAACTTGTTGGATTATAATTGGAAGGCTGAGTTTGGGTCTCTAAAATTAATGTAAGGACATTTTAGTGGAAGACTTATTACAGTAAAAAGAGGCCTTGTGAGATCAAAGTTGTATGAAAATAATACTTACCATTATGGCTGGCCAAGTAAAACAAAGATAAAGGAAAAATAGTAATTATAGGAAGCATTTTAGATAATGGGGAAACTGGACAAATGGTAGTTAATCCTATTATGGTCTCTTCCATTCAGAAGTCCTATCAACGATGGTGGTAACATATAATCTAACAAAGCTTTACAATGTAGAAGACTTGTGAACTATGCTTGCAAGGCAGAATATAACAAAAGTGTATGATGGCAGAAATATGTTGTTCAATATGCATGAACGACAGTGAAGACGCTTCAATCGGTAGAACCCTAGTTCCCTTCCAACGGTTCTCCACCCTCCTCCGCCGATTGAACATGAAGGGGATTGTAGCATATTTATGTATATAGATATATACATAGTAAAAAACAATATATAGCTACATATGTGGATATGGAAATACATAGATAGAGGAGCATCTCTATGAAAATGCATACACACACATGCATATATACCTACATAAATAGATACATATATATAGTTCAAAGTAGTATATACTTACAAATGTGTATATGCAGACACATATATAGAGAAATACATGTATACATGTGTATATATATATATATATATACACACACACGCACGCACACACACACACACACACAGATATATATATATGTGTGTGTGTGTGTGTGTGTGTGCAATCGGATAAATGTATATGTATAAAGATTAATTGGAAGAAGTTAGCATTGTCATGATTTAACAATTCTGCTATGTAAATATGAAAGAGGTGGCAACAAAGCGCACATAGAATTGCAGTTTGAATATAAAATAAAATCCATAGACATGCACATTGTGATTAAAATTGTGGAGATATGTTTATGTATAGAAATGCTGAAATATAAAGTTGTCATATGTTTCTAGTGTTGTTTGAATCAAATTTTAAATAAGGGATATGAATGAACCACAATTGGATAGAATAATGTCTATTTAGGTACAACAATGGACTGCACTACACATGTATATGAAGAGAAGTAAAAGTTAGTTCTTGGAAAATGAGCTTAAGTGTATTTTTTTTCAATCATCTTCAAAGAAAACTGGTAAATGGTTTTTTTCTTGCAAGGAGAGAGTGAAGAGATTGCAGGGGCGAGACTTTAAAATTGTGGGTGTTTATATATATACACATAGATACATCCATACATATATATGTATACACATATATGTACATAATGATATGATATGTAGCTACATATGTGCACAAACAGATAGATATATATGGGAAGACATATTAATTTGTGTATACACATATGCACATATACTTAGGCACACACGGATTGAGATAGATATACATGCATGGAAATACATTCATATATATATAAAGAGAAATATTTGGACAAACTTGTATAGTGGTAACCTGAACTTTAATTTTTTTATGTAACAATAAAAAACAAGGCATAAAACTGTAGTCAGAATTGCAGTTGTAATAGTATAAAAAGGAGACACACATTTATATGTATGCAAAGAGAGTCTTAAAATAATGTAGATGACTTGAGGTACTCTTCCAAATGTAATTTTGTAAATATGCACACATCAACAAAGATTGTGTGTATATGTGGATACCAAAATGGAATGTTATTAATATTGACATAAAGTGTTTTTTGAAGTGGAGGATTGTCAAAATAAAAACATGCATAGAAAAAGAGGCTGTGAATAAAAGCAGACACAGGAACTGTCAGCCTTTATTGGCAGAAAAACATATCAGTTAAAGGTTTGAGCAAGCCATCTCAAAATGCAAAACAACGCAATAGTAATATGTGGTTATATGTAGTAGTTCAATATTTGAAATAACTGCGACCGAGTTTGGAGGAACAAAATATTGTCAAATTGTTTGCAAATACAAAAATATGAGCTTCATATAGTGTACATAGTCAAAGAGAAATCCTTTTTTTTTTTTTCTTGCATTATAGAGTCATGCGGTTGCACCCATTCTGACAATCGTTGCAAGTAGATAGCTGGACTCAGCTTCAAAATAGAGCCTCTGCACTTTGTTGATTGTTACTTTTATTCTACGCTCAGAGTTGTATGTGTCAGTAGACACCAAAACTGTAAAACTATAGTGGTAGAACATAGCTTTATTAAGTATGTTGCGAGGGTTTTTTTCTGTTGTTAAGTCATATTGCAACATGTATAGTTCCTTTGCAGGCAGAGCCAAGAGTTCTGTGCCAACCTCATCAAATGCATTAGCCCAAACAGTGCCTATTTGATCTTGTAGTTTCATCTATAGGAGGCATTTGTAATTACATTCAGGGAATTGTGTTTGACACCTAGGTCAGAGCCACAAATTCTCAGCTAATTTACTACATTTCTTTTTACATTCTTTACCGTTGAACTATAATGGGCAAGCTGTATAATAAAACTGGTCTTCCTTTATGAATCACAACACAACTCTAATAGTAGTCTCAATGGTTTCTGGCACAATGCTAAGACATTGTAGGATGGATGCAATTGATATTCTTTGATACTGGTTATTTTTGTCATGCACACCCGAAGAGTGTGGATCAAGGCATTGATGTACAAGGCCTCTTAAATGGAGGGTCTGCTTCAGGAATGGAAGGGTTAATTTTGAAAGTTGTTGAGGCTGAAATATTAATAACTTTTCCATTGAAATAACCAACCCTTGCATTTTGAACAACAAGGATGACAAATGTTCCAGATGCATGCATATTCTTCAAGTCATTACCTAGTTGTTCTGATGGTGGTCCGCAAAGGTTAACATCAATTGTCAAAGTTGACATATCATTTATTTGTACTATTCTCTTGTTTATAGTAGAGCCATCCTTTCTACAGATTACAGAAATCTCTCCAACATTGACTACAACACCAATAACATCGACCAAAGTATTGTTGGTATTGGTGAGAACTTCATTAATAGAGGTGAAGTGAGTTTTTTTTTGTCTCAACAATATCAGGGGCACACCACTACAAAACTGAAGTTTCAGTCAAGATAATCTTAAGGCGGCTATTAAGCTTATTGTATACTATGTTTGCATCTTTTACAGAACCTTTGGAAACAACATATGAAGCTTCTTTTTCAACTCGGTGATAGTGCAGTTCTGCTATTTCATCAAAGGAAGTAATTCTAATTTCACAACCCTCTTCGTCTATAATATCGAAACTAAGAACTTGGCCATTGTGCTTTGGCATATTATATTGATGCATCTTCCTCTTATTTGTTACCTGACCTTTTATGGTCCAATTGTTTTGGTAAGGGTTCAAGCTTTTAATAGGGCTGATATTTTCAGAGGGAGCATTTTGTGGAGAAGGCAAATTTGCACCGAATTTAAGAGCATGTTTAGTGGAGGGTGGGGTTTCTCAGCCCAACATTTTCTCTTCTTGTTCTTTAAAGAGGCATCTAGGTTTCCCAACCAAATCACAATTCATTTTTTTCACATCTAGAGTGAATATAATGATGGTACTATAAAAGAGAGAAGGAGGTTTGCTCAATTGCAGGAAATGTGTTTGTAAACAACATAGAAAGAGGTTCACATAAATGAGGAAAACAGACTATAGAAGCTACCTTGTGTTCCAAAAATATCGACAAGCATAGTTTGTCAACAAAAGAATAGAACCTATCTTCAGCATCTCTGCATGCAATAAGTCATCATACTTGGGTGGTAAAATGGCTAACTGCATATACGTTCCATCAAACAAGACTATTTTGTATCTGTCATTGTCATTTGGATCACTAGGCATTTTTTCAAATGACAAAAGCTGCAGCAATGGTGAAGGGATATCATTTCCAACATTCATAGATTGGATTGCATATGGGGTAAGCTCGAGGTGGTCGTTAAGTCCCTACAAGGAGAGGACAACAAGGTTGAATGTATAGACAAGGGAAGTTTCATAGCAACAATGCAGATACGATAAAAGAAAACTATGTTTGGTGATATATATATATATATATCCAAATTGGTGTCATTCTATATATCTATTTATGCAACGAGATAATAGAATGCCAGTCATATTAGAAGATGGTGGAGCAG
>NC_081415.1:494542235-494699735 GCF_030272615.1 Cryptomeria japonica | reverse complement strand
CCATATGCAGATTTTGGCCAAAAAGGTTCACTAAAACAAAGGAAAGGAACTTACCTCAAAATCAATTTTGTTTCAAAAATGACCCAGTGTGCCTATTCTGAAGGTTTTTATTTCTGAACTTAGCACGGTAATCTCCAATTCTCTACTCACTCGTGAAGAGCGTCCTGAAGTTTTCTTTTCTCTTCGGTATCATGTCTGCGAATGGCTCCGACGAAAAAAAAAAGGTATTAATGTCCCCCCCATAAATAGGACGATGTTCAATGCAAATGAATTAACTGCACTCATAAACACTTCGAAGACGTACTGCATACATCTCACGCAAAAAATAATACTCCGCTGACATGAACGATATTCAATGCAAATGAATTAACTCCGTTGATAAATAATTGGAAGACATGAAACCTTGGTAACGGGAATTTTTATCGTCGACCGGAAGCTACTTTTTCCAATGGGCTGCCGGAATGTCGTCGACCGAAAGCGACTTTTTCCAATGGGCTGCCGGAAGGCTGGCAATTTTCCAGGCATAAATGCCCCAACTAAAAGCATATCAGCTTAATTAGTAGCTAAATTATGAAAAAATAATCATAATATTATGAATTAATAATTTTCAAAGTACAAAGAAGAAATGAACTTTTGATAACTTGATTAGTTGATTAGTTATTTGTTTGTGTAAGTTTTGGGATAGATTTATTTCCTAGCCAAACAAATATCGTCTAGAAAAAAAAAGTTATTTTTGTAAAGTTTATGTATATGCATTTTGTGTGCATTTTGCATTGTGGCAACCCATCAAATTGATGTTATGTGTTGGGCTCATCAAACAAGCATGCATTTTCCATAAAATAAATTATCAAACCTCAAGATTTACTATTACTCTATAAATTTGTTATTTTAATGTCATCATTGCCAATACGTAATTTTGGTGTGGGTGTGGGTTTATTTAATGGCTTTATGTTCTCTTTACTCTAAGTATCGAGGGTTGTAAGAAAAGTAGAAAATTTTGACCAAGGTTGAGCCCTTTGTTTTCTACATTGTTTGTGATTGGAGAGGAATGCAATATTTTGTTTCAATTGTGGTGCACTAGTTGTGGATGGACTAGAGAACAAATTTGGAGATTTGTTCAATGAGATTTTAAATGTTTTCCATGATTTTAAATAGCTGATGTGGGGTTTAGGGAAATCAAAATAGTTTTATGTAGGTGTGTAAAATTAAAAAGATATTTTAAAAAAATTTACATTAGTGTGGTTGTGTGTGCTTGTAATTGTAATATGAACTAAAGTTATGTGAAGGTATTAAAGATGCAATGCAAAGCATGAAACCTAAGCCCATCTCTAACCAAACAAACTTTGATTACAAACTTTTTAAATGATTTGTTACTTGAGCTAAATGTGATCTAAAGAGAAAAATAAAATTAATAAGCTATGTTATATAACAAACAATAAACCAAAGGGTTTAGATGTGCCTAGAATGAGTTGTGCTAGATTTTTAAATGGTTAGAAATATCATTTTTCATATTCTATTGAAATATGGGACTTATTTGACGATGTGGTATTTTAATAGGAAACCTTACCCCTCTTTGGTAGCATGTTGGACAACACTTCTCCCTCTAGTGGCCTTATAGTATATACAATGTGGAATTTTATAATTTTCTAGACATGGACCAATATTAATAGCATGATTACATTATACCTACCACAAGACAATATAATATAATTTATCAACAATAAATAATTGATCAATACATTTAAAGGATTACATGCATGGAGAATCAAAACAAGTTCGACTGATTTGGAAGAAATTTTGACTTGAGATCAATAGAATTGATTATAGAATGTGAATAAAGCGTGTTGATCATTTCATTCCTCACCTACAGTTAAACTTGAAAATGGATGCAAAACCTAAAGTACTAAATTTTACTTTAAATTGACAAAATAATCCATTTGTACCAAACAATTTGATGTTTTTTTAATCATTGATGGCTTGTGTATGGTCTAAAGATGCTCTAGTTCTTATTTGGTGATAATTGGAGTTGATTTAGACATATTTTGAGAAATAAGATGTTAATAAGAAGGTCTTCACCTTTTGGGTGGCCTAGTTGAAGACTGAATGATCAAATAAAAGATTTTGCCCACTATTGACAACTAGTGACCATTACAAGTTGGGACAAAAATCTTGATAATTATAAAAAGTTATTTTCAAAAATAAAGTTTAGATATTCGTACTAGGTAAATCCTACAAGTGTACAATTTTTTTTACACCTTAAGCTTCTTTTATGGTAAAACATGCAAAAACATGGGCTAAAAGGATATTCTACCATAATTTCAACCTCCTTGTGGATGTTCAAACATGGATCCACATAGTAGATAAACAATAATGCAATCTAATTAGATCATTTGTGAAAAAAAGTAAACCATGAAGCACATTCAATCCATTATAAATTTTAAACTTAGTTTAGGGTTCTTGGGAATTGTAGAAATAATTGAGGGTGGGAGAAAACATGTAGACAAGGGTAAAATAATGGTGTGTATTGTTAACAAAATAGTATGAGGTGTGGAAATTAAATAATGCAATATCTTAATTAAGTTTGGGTTTCCATTTGGCAACTTGGTCTTTCGAAGAGTAGAAAAAATGACATTCACAAATTAGTGATGGGAAACATAGCTAAATGGAAAAGTAATCTCTCGATAATTAAAGATAGAGTGAATGGGATGATGTAATATTAAATTTTTTAAACAACTAAGGTTGAAATTGAGGGTTTAGAATTAATTTTTTTATTCTTGGCTCATAGCCTAAGATGGATGCAATCTAGCTTAACGAAGATCATTTAGTGTAAATAATTACACTAAATGAAATAGAAATTGATGGATGCAGAGATGGGTGGGTGATAGGATGGATGAAGAAATGATTCATTGAAATAATCATAAATGTGTATTTATTTTCATGGAAAACAAATCACTCAACTATAAACTACACTTGGAAACATGCAAAATAAGGATCTATTTGCAAAGAACTTTACTAGGTGGATTATATAAGCGTGATATGAATATTCTACTAACTATATTATGAAAAAAAACTTACTCGTGAATCTTTTGAAATACTTTTATTATTCATTCTTAAAAAAATAAATAGAAAACCTTGTCATTTTATACAAACTTATGTTTTTCTATATTTAAAAAAACACTTACTTGTGAATATTTTGAAATACTTTTTATTATTCCTTCTTAAAAAAAAAACAAAAAAAAACAACCTTGTCAACTTATACAAACTTTTTTTTTTTCTATATAAAAATAAGAGAACGGATGGACTATTTATAAAAAATTTGGAGGAAAATTGGTAGAGGTCCATTGATTGTTGGTATCTGTATTGCATTAACTAATATTCCCTCCTAAGAATTAGTCAAGATACTAAATATTCAAGGGGAAGTTGGAATTAAAAAGGTGTGGTGTCCTCTAATAGGGTTCATGCTTGATCACAAAATCACATGTGGACAAGTGTGGACTTAGAAGTAATTGTTTTGGTAGTAAATTTTTCTATTTATTCATGTTTAAAAAAATGGAGAGATCGTATCAAAATAGAAAGTTTACATTTAAGAGTAAAAAACTAAGGGGAAGCATGAGGGAAAGGGATCAAATACCTATTAAACATAGAGGAAAATATTAGGAAATAGGGTGGACATTAAAAAATTAGGATATCAGGATACTAAACATTATAAACAAAATTAAAAATAAATAAAACGAGAAGCATACAAGTATAGATTTTACATATTACATAGTCTATACATGGGAAAAACACTTCAAACAAAAAAAACAAAACATAAAACATCATTTTATTAGAACACTAACAAAAAATAGTCTATTCAAAATAAAAGTTGAATCTAGTGACACTCCTTTACATACTTCCACGTGGCCAATAATACCACATTGGTGCAGCCATAATTGGTAAAAACCTCAAAGAGAGTCAACTGACTTATGCAGCAAGAGAAACATAATGAAAGCAACAAGAAAACATAACCAGATTACATATATAGATCATATTATTGCTTTAGAACTTCCGGCAATCGTCTGGTTATCATCATATAATCATCAAGGAACATTCGACAATTAACCGGTTACATGCAGGCTATTAGCCAGATACAATCCAATTTGGGACTCTAAGAATCAACCAAATCACAAAATGCGAATCTCAATCCTTATTCTCAATTCTACTTCCTTTTCCCCTACAAAAGATTACATAACATCATATTTATACCCACCGGAACATATCCGGGTCGGCCTTATAAGATTACATTTACCAATGCAAGAAAATGAAATGTGTAATTATGCTGGCCCTAAGAATTAAATAAATATTTCTGAAAAATAACAACCGTGAAGTGCGGTTCAGCAGGAAGGTCGGCCACATGTTGAAGAACATTGAACAAGACCCAAGATAGATCCACATGCCAAGAATCGCGTCGGTAATGAAGGAAAACCAACTAGTAAGCACAAGAACTATCTCGGAACCCAGAAACACTCAACCGAAAAAGCACCCAAATAAACTAAAAATTTGGAATTAAGCACATGAACTAGCCTGGAAATCGAAAATAAGATTTGCCACGAAGAACAAACAACTATCGGTACCAACCGGTAAGAACACAAAAAACAACATAAAGAGCTAAACAAGAACAAAACTGAAAGGAAATATTTTTGGATGATGCAATATTGCTCATCAACCGGGGATGCTCTTGCTTCAGACAACCCAGGTAGAAAAAGATGTTCCATGAGAGGCAACTCATGAATATCTAAAAGGATTTAAAATAAAGACCCCATGCTCATTTCTGATCCAAACATCTTCCTTATCTGCCAACCTCCGCTTTAGCTCCTTCAGTGCCTCAACCGGCTTCTCTAACCTCTGACCCTATTTGTTTCTCTTCCTTTGCTTCAAATCTGCACATTGTCTTTGTTTACTGCCTTCTTTCTTCTGTAACTCTAATTTGTTTCTTCCACAAGACTTCATCTAGTTTGTCACCATAAGCTCCCTGTCAACCGGTTCCATCTGTCCATCAAGCTCAACTGTCAGATCCTTCTGCAAACTCATGTCAGCCTCTAGTATAACCTCTGCAACTGGTTATATCAAATTTTCCTTCAAACCTCCTGGTATAACCTCTAGCATCAGATCTTTCTTCAAACCCTCCGATATAACCTCTACCATCGGTTTCTCAGTACTGCAACTTTTTTCAGGACTCTGATTCTTCACCTCCTTCTCTTTCTCCTTCAAAGAAATCAATGTGAACTTATGCCCATCCTTTTCAATAGTGACTAGATTTCTTCTACAGTCATAAATATCTCCTCTATCAAGGTTTTCCCAACAAGACATGACAAGCACTCATAGATACAACATCACACAAAACTTCATCTCTAAAAGGCCCAATGTTAAAATTCACCAAACACTGCTCCTTTATCTCTATCTTTTGATTATCTTGTAACCAACTCACCTCATCAGGACAGGGATGCTCAAGCCTCTTTAATCCAAGCTTCACAACCATCTCCTCGGATACCAAATTGTCAGTACTTCCACTATCTACAATAACCTTGCAACACTTACCACCTGATTTACACACAGTCCAGAAAAGACTCTTCCTCTGAGTAGATCTAGTATCCTTTCTTCTAAACATAAGGGATTCTCCTTGCTCTAGTGCACAGTCAAATTCGGTACCTTCACCATTCAGTTCCTCATTTGCTATGCAACTTCTTGCCATTCCTTGTTTACATTCATATAATCTATGTCTGGTTTCTCCACACTTGTAACAATTCCCAGGAAATTCTCTACTGGTACTGCTACTACCTTTCCTCTGTGATTTCTGCTTCGGTTCTTTACTCCACTCAGGTTTTGATTCATCTTCCTCAATCGGTTTTTTCATATTGTCACTCATTTGTCCTTTGAATTTCTCCTTCCCTCTATTCGGTTGTATTCTCCTCATCTTCTCCTTAGCCTTCAAAGCATACTGGTAAGCTTCTTCAACTGTGGAGACCTTCAACATACTCATCTCATCTTGAATGTTAAAAGCAAGTCCATTGATGTACCTTATCACATTTTCTCTGTCCATCTCTCTATATCTAGATCTAATCACCACCTTGTAGAATTCCTTAGTATATTCCTTCACAGTCATGTTTCTCTGTTTCGGGTTCTGCAACTTCTTGAACAACTCCAATTCATAGTCTCCCGGTATGAACTTGGCCTTCAATCTTGCAACCATCTGTCTCCACCGGGTGATCTTTAATTCACCATTCTCTACTTTCTCTTTCTGCAATTCTTTACACCACAAGGTAGCATGCCCTTTCAACTTAGTCTGTGCTAATCGGACTCTCTATGGGTCCTTGACATTCTCAAACTCAAAGTAATCCTCCAACTATCTGATCCAATCGATCAGATCCTTCGGGTTCAACATTCCAAAAAAGTTGGAAACTTCAACTTTATGAACTTTACTCACTTGTGCCACTGCTCTCAGGAATCTTTCCTCTCTTTCATCTTCCGGTCCTTCAGCTTCCTCAACCTCTTCATCGACTTCCTCATAATCATCCTCAGAATCAGGGTTTCTTCGCAAACTAGCCAAAGCATTTCAGATTTCGTTCCTCACTTCATTCTTGAAGTCTTCCATCATCTTTTCTACCCTTTGGGGGTTTGTCCTTCTAGGCGACATCTCCTCTTCCACTCCAGTGAACTACCTCAACTCGGTGGTTTGACTACCAGTTTCAATTGCCTTCCCTTGGCGATCTATTGAACACACCACAACCTGCCTCCAATCGATGATCTGTCCACCCAAAGGATTGTCTCAATGTTCACAAACAATTCTTCAACTAGCCAGGTCATAACTAGCTCTGATACCACTTAGTGCAACCATAACCGGTAAAACCCTCAAAGAGAGTCAATCCTCTTATGCAACAAGAGTAACACAATGAAAGCAACAAGAAAACATTACCATATTACATAAATAGATCATATTATAAAGCAACTTTTGCCAATCATCTAGTTATCATCATATAATCATCAAAGAACATCCGATAATTAACTGGTTACATGCAGGCTATCAGCCAAATACTTTTCTAAAAATCAACCAGATCACAAAATACGAATCTCGATCCTTATTCTCAATTCTACTTCCTCTACCCCTACAAAAGATTACATAACATCATATTTATACCCACCGGAACATATCCGAGACGACCTCATAATATTACATTTACCAATGCAGGAAAATAAAACGTGTAATTAGGTCGACCCTAAGAAATAAATAAATCTTTTCAAAAAATAACAACCACAAAGTGCAGTTCAGCAGGAAGGTCGACCACACGCCAAAGAACATCGGACAAGACCCAAGATAGATCCACATGCCAAGAATCATGCCAATAATGAAGGAAAACCAACCGGTAAACATAAGAACTGTCCTAGAACCCAGAAATAGTCAACCGGAAGTGATAATGACCAGAAAAGCACCCAAATAAACTGAAAATGTGGAATTAAGCACACAAACCAGCCTGGAAACTGAAAATAAGATCTACCACAAAGAACAAGCAACTACCAGTATCAATCGGTAAGAACACATAAAACAACATAAAGAACTAAACAAGAACAAAACTGAAAGAAAATAATTTTCGATGATGCAAGATTGCTCATCGACCGGGGATGCTCCTGCATCACACATGTCCATAGTGATATAGTTCGCTATAAATCTCTCAATTCTTAATCTAAAATGAGACAGAACCTCCTAAAATATAGGAGAAAGGGTGCCAAAAAAATTAAAGGTATTAATCACACCTACTCAACAACCAACATTCATAAATATTTAATAATTTAATAGTTGATAGACTATAATTATTTTAAATGAGGTGTATTTAATAAAATATATAATATATAAGATTTAATAATATTATATTAGAACAATATATAAATATTATAAGGATATGACCCCCAATACTCCCCCTTAACATTAATAGGGGGCATCACATGTCAATTTTCATAAATAAGAAATGAAGTACCCTAGTAATATAGTTCTTCTTTAATAGTGGTAAATAGGGACATAAATTTATGCTAAAATGAAGAGCGTGTATTCTAGAATACATTAAACTTAGACTATCATTATTTAGAATCCTAATGTTTTAAAAAGATGCTATATATGAGGTCTTATAGGAAAATTACTAGAGCCCAAATCTACTCGAATTAGTGTCTCACCAAGTTCATTACATAGTGCTCATAGAACTTGTATAATATATGTTTTTACAACTAAAAATTTTATAAAGTGAAATTTTTTACAACATTCTTGCAGAACTTTCTAATTCCTATATTATGCTTGTTAGGAATTTCTTATGCCTGATAGGGCTTAAATATGCCTATAGGACTTACTAATACCTAGAGGTCTTATGTTATGTTTGTCAAGACTTAAATACAAATTTAACCACTAGGTGGTGTCACAAGCATGCACACTCCACCTTATGACATTATCCAAGGCTAAGCATTTATATGAATTTGGAACAGATAATATTTAGAGGTCTTCTATTATGTCAATTAGGTCTTGCATCTAGGATTTATCCATGAGGTGGTCTCATGTACACTCTCTATCAATGGCATCACCTAAAGTCAATCATTGCACCAAAGTTCTAATATATAGTGGCTAAGATTCCAAACTATTTCTTCTTGGTCATAGTATACCACTAGATATTTAGATGAATATAATTGGATAGAACTTTTATGATGGAATACTTTTGGTTGAGTGAGATGCCTATTGCTTCAATGCACTTTTCTCTCTTTAGAAATGAGATTCTTTGGCAATAGTAAATTAACTTCAAATTATCATATATAATGATGGTAATTTTACAAGTATCAAAACTTCATTGATTCTTTAAGAGCTAAATTTTTATTTTGACATTTTTATTTTTGAAAAAACCATAAAAGAGATTTTGAAAGTACTACTCTGTCCATGGATTAGTGCACCCACACCATTTAATTTTAAGACATTATTAAAAATAGAATCACCAATATAGTTAAAAACAAAATAGTCAAATAAGGTTGATTATTAATTAAAAAATGCATATTTTCAATATGCATTTGTCATTTGCTACTAAGCATATAGTATTCCTCATAAATCTAGAATAAATTATAATGATTGTTAGCAAGGAGATCATAAGACATTTTCATGAGTCCAAGTATGAATGATTTGCCATTTTTTTTTAAGTCATCAAGTGCCAAGATCATATAGTAATGATCATAAAATTTTAAGCATCACGTGAGCTATCATTTTTAAGCTTTTTAAGTAGACATTTTATTAATGTGACAGCTACCCATTTTAAGTAGGTGTAACACCCAATATATGTAGAGAATTTTGTTGATACAAGAAAATCATAAAGTACTAAAAATATGCTAAAATAACCAATAAGTTTATGACCTAAGTTTCATATACTATAAAACATTGCAACAACAAGCTTTAGTATTATAAAATTATTGTTTAAAGTTGTATCTAAATTTCTTGTCAATATAATCTCTCCAAAAATCTTTGGCAATGGTAACTAGCATTCTATGAGATGTAATGGGTTGGAAAACATTAATAAATTTTGAAATGAGATTCAACATAAAACAATTATTTAGATAAACTAAGGATACAAAACATGCCTAATAAGGCAAGTTTTAGCTAAATAGAGATGAATATTTTACCCCTTATCATGTTTATATTGTCCTAGTGAAAACATATATCTAATAAGATATCATCTTAGTTTTTTAAATGGTTATAATTTTTGAGCAATTTCAACCCTTAAACACATAAATTGGAGCAAGTTGAATCTTAAACTCTTAAACTTTTTGTTTTGAAAATTTTTATGAACATTTGAAGTTTGAAAGTTAACATATTTTTCCATACAATTGGGTCTCTTTTCATTGCCCATACATTTAACATAACCCTTGTTTTGTTATTTATGTGATAGTAAGTATTGAATATAATTAAAGTGTTTCCTTACCCCATACATTGTAAGTATATAGTTTCATATTCACCATATAAAAAATGAACATTTGTCAAGTTTTGTAAGCACGAGTCTAATCGCTCCTTGAAAGTAATTAAAGACCATTATTTAATAGCACGAAATTGAAATAAAAGTTTTAATATGTTTGAATATAAAGTCTCACACCAAGCCACATAGGATGCCACCTAAGGCCAACATAATCAAATTTGAGATTTACAACCTTGCAAACATTGTCTTGCAAATGCTATCAATTATTATGGCCAAATCATCTTGAAATCTATTAGCTAGATTGGCAATGTAAATGTGAAGGGTAAATATGATGATCATATGAGCATGGTTATTATTATTATCATTTTGAATAAAAGTTACAATTAATGATAAATTCGAAGAGGCATCATAGATATTTTTTTACACATTTATGTCTTAATTCAAAGCCAATTTCACCCTAACATTCACAAGAGGGTGCTATTGTCATAAAAAAATGGTATAAATACTCTAGATGTTTGATTATACTCACATTAGACTTTTATCATTATAATTAATTATAAAAATCATATATTTTCACTGCAAAGAATTATGTCGCCTTTTGTAACAAATACTATATCTCAATGTCACTTATAGATAGCAATTCCATCGAGAAGAGATCTAATCTAGCCATGGCAAGAAATAATTCAAAATAATAAAAGTAATTTTATCATATTCTATGATCACCCTTGTTGCTTCAATTCCACCAATAAATGTGTCCTTGATGTTTTCACGTTTGGGATCCTCTTTCTCAATGTACAATAGAGTGATATGGAATTGGCATGTCGATTCAATTTAAATTGTCAGGAACTAGAAAGGGAAGTAATGAAAACTACATAACCCATTGAGCTAACCTTCATGCAACTTTTAGCTAAGGGGTTGAATGAATGAATGAATGATTTTAATAACGTCCATAAGGCCAAACAACCTATGGGACCCACAGATAACTAACAAAAGAGGCATGCAAATCCCGAACAAACCCAAATGAAATACTGCATGTAGTGCATGTGCCTACTCTAGCGTTTGTTCTATTAATATTCACTAGTTAATAATCATATTCTATGCCACCACAAATACCTTTCCTAATAGAATATAGATACCAATATCTCCATGGGAAACCATGAGTGCACCCGAATCCTTCAAAATCTTACTAGAATTAATTTCACCTTTCTGATCCCCAACCTTTGACATCATCATGATATTCTTTGCACGCTTTCCCAATACCTCCATGACATTAACAATGTCTTAACCTTGCTCTTTTTTTTTCTAGAGTGATGGCGGATAGACCTTGGTAGGGCTTTAGACGTCATGAGGGTTTTAGCTACAGTGGAGGGCTAAATGAAAATGGCCTAGGAATAGGAATGGATACCATGGCCACTTTAGAGATACTCACTCAATGTTCAAAGACTACTCTTGGCCATGGAAGGGTCCAGAGACTGTGCAGCAAAGGAGGACGACAGCGGGAGGATATAAATTAAATGACAGGTTTAGTAACAATGCCAATTTTGGAGGGTATGAGGCTCTGAGAAACCAACACAAGGTGGATTTCAAGATGGTGCAGGAGAAATTTTGGAAGCAGAAGCCTTCGAGGGAAGCTGCGAAAGTTTTAGAGGTATGCCCTAACTCAACCTATAATAGAGTCCTGAACATTGAAATCTCGAATGTTGAATAGGGTGAAAACATCAGCTTTCTTAATGCACACACTCTCTTCCTGAAATGGGGGGCTCGTGTCTGTCTTTGTCAAAAATTAGGGCATGGTGTGATTCTATTTGGGGGGAGGGTGTAGAACTAAAAACAATAGAAAATGGCTATTTCCTAGTTATATGCCCGTCTAGTATGGATAGGGATTGGATTCTTGACAATAGACCTTTCTTTATGGATGGAAAAGGCTTTAGCATCCTCAAATGGAAGCCAAATTTCAACCCAACCGTAGAAACCATCAATAGGGTGTCATTATGGATTAAATTTCTAGGGTTGCCTCATGAATACAAGAACACAAAAACCCTAAAAAAAAAGGGGGAAAACCTAGGTTTTTTCAGAAAAGGTGAGGAATTTATAGATCCTACGGATTTCAATATGGTCTCGTGGATATGAATTGATTAGGATCCAATGCATCACTTACCAGACATAATAGAAATTAAATTTGGTTCGGGGATCTGGGCGCAGAAGGTGGTCCTTGAAGAAAGGATGACATCATGCTCAAACTGCAATTTCTTTGCTCATGCTAAAGGGGACTGCAAAATCAGAGACAAAGGAAAGTCTAAAGATCAGGATGGACTGGCAGAGGATATAATTAGGCTTTCAGAATCCAAGGATTGGGAACATCAATGGGAAACCTTGGATTGGGATGTATTGCAACAATCTAGGAAGAGTTATGGGTCTGATCTAAACACAATAGTATCTCTCTGCTCTAGTAAAGGGCTGATTGATGATCTATTTGCATCTGAGTCATCTACAAAGCACCTGGAAACCCTAACAAATATAGTCAAATTAACTTCATTGGTGATCCAAAACCAATATAGTGATCCTCAAATACAGAGTAAGGTGAAGGGTGTTGTGGGGAACATCTGGGTCCCTGCTACTGGTTTAAGTGCTCTGGATATAACCCCATCAGAGAATCATAAGAAAAATGTTGGCCATCCTGAAGAGGAAGGAAATGTGTCCCCACAAAAATTTTACGTTGTTACCATAACAGATGAGGAAGAGACAATAGTCCTAGAAACTCAGATGGAGGATATGCCTCAAGAACGAACACACTTACAAGATGACAAGCTTTCTTCTACACCTCTAACAGTTGATCAGATTGTGGAGGAAATGATATTTAAGGACATCCAAATCTCTCCCATCTGAAACCTAGATGCATCCTTTGAAGGGGTGAAAGATAATGGAGGTGACCTGATTTCATTAGCAACCGAGGGAGATCTATCTGATAATCTGGAGGGAGAGGATGACATAGGGCTTCTTGCTATAGGAGGGGTTTTGGATAGGAGAACTCTGGAAATGACTTTGGCTCAAAATGCTAAAGTAAAGATAGGCAAAAGTAAGAAAAGAGAACCTGAATCCAATAGAGTTGGACCAGAGATTGCAGGTAATGTTGTTGGCCAAAGAAAACTCATAATTAGATCGAGAAGGGACGTGGTCTCTTCTCGGAAGCAATGAGGTTCCTTTCGTGGAATGTCAGGGGCTGCAATGCCCCTGACAATGTTAGACTGATTAAGAGATGCCTTGATTAGTTTCGCCCGGATCTCATTTACTTACAGGAAACCAAATTTAAGCCTGAAGATTTTGAAACCTTTTTATAGTAGATTCAAAAATTGGAAATATGTCTTAGTTGAAGCTCAAGGAGCCTTAGGTGGTTTAGCCATTTTATGGAATAAGTCTCTAGTGGAAGTCAACAATATAAACCAGGGACACTAGTAGCAATGGGTGTGAATTTACTCGAAGCAACTTCAGCTACAATTGTTTTTAATCATTGTCTACGGCCCAAATAGACCCTCTTAAAAAAAATAGTTGTGGAATGATATCTCAGAGTGCCTTAAACAGGACATTGTTACACCTTTCCTTATAGGTGGAGACTTCAATGCCCTTATTCGACCATTTTCAAAAATGGGTGGCAATGGTTGGATGAGGCAAAGTAACTTAGATTTTAACTCTTTCATCATAGAATCGAGATTAATAGAAATCCCTTTCAAAACTAGGGAATTCACGTGGACAAACAGAAGAAGTGGCTTCTTAAACATCGCAGAAAGACTTAACAGATTTTTTGTAGCTGGTGACTGCTCCTCTCATCCGTAGACATGTAGTGTTAATGTTCTACCATTCACGAGATCAAATCATTACCCCATTGGCATCCGAATTTAGGATGAAAGAGCCCCTAATAGATGCCCCGTCAAATTTGAAGCTATGTGGCTAAGGGATAACAATTTAAGATCATTGGTGGAGACATGGTGGAAACAGCCCCTCAAAAGTCCCATTAATAAATCTTTTTTGTTCTTCAAAAAACTTCAATTTTTAAAAGAACAACTCAAAAAGTGGAACAAAGAGTCTTTCAAAAACATTTTCAATGAGAAATTAAGTTTAGAGGAAGAGTTAAAAACTCTACACGAACAAATTATTCTACAAGGCATGGATGAATCGGCCTTCTTGAGAGAGAAACAACTTAATAAGGTGTACTCTAAAGTCTTAGCAAGAGAAGAAACCTTTTCGAGATAGAAATCCTGTGAAACGTGGCTGAAGGAGGGTGACAGGAATACCAAAATCTTCTCAATACACAATATGGCGGGGGATAGGATTCCATTAACAGCGAGGCAGTGAACTTCATCTCGAGTGTTTTCAATGGAGAGGCAATGGCAGACCAGGATTTGCATTCTATCATGGATATCTTACCCACCCGTGTGAAGGAACAACATAACAAAATGTTACTCAGGGTCGTGTCGATGGAGGAAGTAAAGGCTGCAATTTTTGACATGGGAGCAAACAAAGCCCCAGGGCCGAATGGGTTCCCAGCTCTTTTCTTTCAACATTTATGGGACATTCTGGAAAATGACCTATGGGAAGTGGTGGAGGAGTATAGAACAGGTAGTTTCATCCTTAAGGATTTTAACAATACATTCATAGCATTGATTCTGAAAAAGGAAAACATATCTAATTTCCTTGATTTCAAGCCCATCTCTTTGTGCAACATGATCTATAAAGTAATCTCTAAAGTGATAGCTAACAGGCTAAAATATATTATGGAAGAGGTTATCTCCTCGGAACAGAGTGGTTTTTCCCCCAAAAGATCGATATATGAAGGTATTATTTTGGCACATGAGGCAATTCACTCCATCCGTTTATCTAAGAAAGAGAATATGATGATAATAGTGGATATAAGGAAAGCCTATGATGAGGTTAATAGATATTTCCTCTTTAAAGTCCTGGCAAAAATTGGCTTTGCCCTGATTTGGATAGCCTGGATAGAAAGTTGTATTAAATCCCCTCGGTTCTCAATTCTTATCAATGGGAGCCCTCAGGGTTTCTTCTCTTCCAACAAGGGTTTAAGACAGGGGGACCCACTATCTCCTTTTCTTTTCATTATTATGGCAAAGGAGTTGGGGCGTTTGATTGCGAAAGATTGTAGAGCTGGCTAATGGAAGGGTATAAGGATTGCTGTAGGGGTCGATCCTTTGACTCATCTACAATTTGTTGATGATACTTTTCTAGCTGGAGAGGCCTCAACAAGGGAAGCTCAAGAAGTAAAACATGTGATAGATAAATATGAATAAGTGTCAGGTCAAAAAGTGAACTAGCTCAAATCTGAGATTTTTTTCTTCAATACTCCACCTCTTAAATAGAGGGAAATCAGCAGCATACTTCGCATGAAGCTGGGAGCTTTACCAAGTAAGTTTTTAGGTGTTCCCTTAGTTGGAGGCCCTAATAAGTCAACAATTTGGAAAAAATTGGTACAAAGTTGTTTCAACAGATTGGAGGGATGGAAAAGTAAATGGCTGACTTTGGCAGGCAAATTTTCAATGTTAAAAATAGTTGTCTCAGCAATTCCCATTTTCTCAATGACATGTCTAAAAATTCCCAGCAAAACCATCAATGTGATCAAACAGAAAATGAGAAAATTCTTCTAGAATGAAGCTAATGAACAAGATAAAATCCCTCTGTTGGTATGGGAAAAAGTTTGCAGTTCGAAAGTGAAGGGTGGTGTTGGGCTTAGGAATTTGCAAATCATGAATGAGGCTCTAGGAGCTAAACTCCCTTGAAGAATTTATGCTAACCCAAATCAATTATGGGTTAAGGTTATGAGGGCCAAATATCTGGACACAATGGAGAATTACAGAATATTCACAATCAAAACCCCCCTAGGGGGGATCTGCAATTTGGAACTTCATAGTGAGCAACAGGAAAGTTCGTACTGAATATATTTGATGGCATATTGGTAACAGAAAGTCAGCTAAATTTTGGGATGACTCTTGGGTAGAGTACCTAGTAATAAAACACATGGCCAATTTTTTCGAAACAAAATCACATCTATGCAGGATCTGGGTGAAGAGGTCAGTGATTATTTGGTGACCAAACAAAGCCACCTGGGAAAAGTTTGGTGTTGGAAAGACTTTTCAGATATAGGTCTATCAGATCAATAACAAATGTTGTTAAAACAAGTTTTGGATCAGAGAAATATTTACCTCACAAAAGGTCAGGACAGAGTAATTTGGTGTGGTTCTAAAGATGGGAACTACTCGGTTAAATTAGGCTATAGGCTTCTGGAAGGAATGGTAGGGGACAACATAATAGCTAATGATTTAATTTGGTATAATCATTGTTTACCCAAAGCAGGGGCGTTTGCATGGCTAGCCCTAAAAGGGAGAATTCTTACATGTGAGAGGAGGAAAAGGCTTGGTTTGGCAGGACTGACCAAGTGCTTAATGTGTGGGGAAGCTGAAGAGGATCTTGACCACCTTCTGTTATAGTGCAAGATAGCGCAAAAATGCTTGTATATGGTGAAAGGTAAATTGCAGTGGCAAAGCCCATTGCCAAATTCGCTCAAAGATGTGTTTGATAGTTGGCCAAGACAAAACAAGAAATCAACTTTCTCAAGCATATGGAACATATGCCCATCACTTGTGATATGGGAAATATGGAAGGAAAGAAATCAGAGGATCTTCCAAGAAAAGGCTGAGGATGCTAGGAGGTTGTGTAGCAGGCTTGATTAGGCAGTGGAGGAAACTCTAGGGGCTGCAGCTTCTCAAATGGATTCTATGAAAAACCCATTTACCATAGAGGACATGAAAATACAAAAAGCATGGCCTAATGTCAAAATAAGACATGGGGCCTGGCCTCCTAGGTTGATGAGTAAGAAATGTAACTCACCCACAAAATGGATTCCACCTTGGAAGGGGTGGATCAAAGCCAATTTTCATGGGCCAGTTCAGTGTGGAGGGGGTCTGTCATGGGTGGGAGTGGTTTTTGGAGATCACAGTGGCAACATTGTAAAATTGGGTACCCAACGTATCAAACAGGGCACCAACAATGAGGCAGAAGCTTATGCAGCTTGACTGGCAACTTGATGTGCTTAGAATATGGGGATTAAAAAACTACATCTGGAAGGGGACTCATTGATCATAATCCAGGCCATAAAAAATGGCCAAATTAAAGCATGGCACTTGCAAAATTTTATCTCACTAATTTTAGAGGATTTGAATCACTTTGAAGAAGTCATGGTTAGCCACATAAGAGGGGAGGGTAATACAAAAGCAGATAAATTGTCTGAATGGGCACTGTCCTTTAATCAAATTGAGGATTCCTTTTTTGAAGTTTTTGATGGAAAGTTGGATTTAGAATAAAATTGGCTATAATTCGAAATCTAAATGATGACAAGACACTGTCATCTCATGCTTCCAGACAACATATGATAATCTATGTTTCCCGAGTACATATGTGATTTGTGTGAATCATAATTTTGATGGTCATTAATCCTTGCTTTGTAATGATTGGCAGTTTAAGCGTGTTACTCCTCGGCTTTTTTGTTTTGGTGTGCATGAATGATGGCAATGGCGACATGATGTGAACCGTAACATGTGGTTCCTTACAACAAGCTCCCGGTTATAATGTTTCCATCTACGTGAGCAGGTGATGACGTGATATTCACAACATCAAGTATTAATTCTCAAGGGTCGTGACAGTAATGTGATTGATTACTCACATGAACCGGCTTTCTTTAGCCAAACTTGATGCATTTCATCGTTCTCCTATTAGCTGTCTTGTGTGTTTTTTATGTGCAGGTGTTGTTTGGCGAAAGGATGGAGGCCACGTTCACCTTCCAAATGAAGAAGCAGTAGAAAGCGCTATGGAAAATCGAAGACTCAGACTACTGCTCAAATGCCCATCAGAGGAGGTTATAAGTGCAGTGCAAGGGACGTTGGGCTTCTTCTTCCAGCAAGCTACACATCGGTGGAAATGCAATATGGATATAGCTGCTATGATTTTGGCCTGGGGCCTCGAATTAGGGATTGTTGAGGAGGATATCCGGTGGGTCATGAACTTTCTTTTTGAACAAGAATTAATACCTGGAATGGATTTTGTTCTTGAATGAGCGCACTCGAGACATGGTTTTAATTTTAGCGAGTGCTTCGAGAGTCAAATCATAGTGGGAGAGTTGGGATTTGTTCCTTTTATGCGATGGCCAAATATGGTAAACCAAAGATTTTATCTAAGTCATATTAGGGCAGAGTGGAATTTGTTAATGGAAGTGATCAAAACATATCAGCATGCGCAAGAGAGGCGGAGGCCATGGTTTTTGAGTTTCATTTCGAGGAAACAATGAAGTGCAAGACAACGACCACCTCAGGTTTGAATTTTGAGTGTGTAAGGTTTTTTCTCTTCCGGCTTGAATAGGAGAGGTTTTGGCTATAATTTTTTGTGTTTCTAGCTCGGTCTCAGATTCAGCTTCTAGTCCTCCATGGTGTGAATCGTTAAATTCTGATATGAACATACTTTTTTAGCGAGACAATTTTAGTATTTATGGATGGTGAGCCATGGTTTTTTGTGGTCCAAGCCCTTACAGGGGTTTAAGATACAGTCCCTTTTTGCAGTATCTTTGTAATGTAAAGGGGTAGGCAGATCTCTTTAAAGTTTGCATGTAATACTCTGGGCTTAAAATAGACCCCCTTTTGAATTGTCATCTTATATTTTCATATATTAATTAAAAAAAATTATATTACCGAATGTCTTAACCTTAGTGAGAAAAGGATAAAGCAATCATGTTATTAATTTTGTTTAAGTATATCCCATTATTGAATGTCTTCCTTTTCTATAAGCATTGAAAGATCCACAACAACTAACGTTCTTTCATTCACCAAGAACAACCGTAATTTCATAGTGGCATTTCACTTTGTGTGACATATTCTATCAAATAGTTCACTTTCCTTGTTTGTGGTTTATATTCAAACTAGAAATCCACCTTACATGCTTGGAAGGATGTCAATTCCATGTTCCAAACTGCCCACTATGACACACAAATGGAGAATGTTGGCAGAGGTCACAAATTTGGCTTGAAATCTGCATTCATAGCGTTCTATACGATCACATATATTTGAGGCATTATGTCAAGTAGTTCATGTGGCTTGCTATACACAAATTTATTGAACACATTACATCATATCATTGGCATTCCTGGTGCTTAGGGCATTTGAGAAGAGTACATTTCTTTGAGTAATTATATCCAACACCTTGTGTGCATTCATATGTGAAACCATATTTCATCGCATACATGTTCACTAGAGTATTTCCAACCTTGTAATTTTGGATGATGCGAAAAGGAAAGGATTGGATTTTTTATAGTCTATGATGCCAACAATCTATATACGGGTTTATAGATGGCTTACAACAATATAGGACTACCCCATACTCCTTGTGGGAGACATCTAACTGGCTACAAATAGGGCGACCCTTGTGGGATTTGAACTTGGAAAAAAATGTGCAATTGAATGCCTTGGATGGGGATTGGTTGGCCCTTGTAGCCAACTTATCATGAATTGTAGAGAGATATTATAAATGCTTCACAAATCTCATTTGAATGGATTCACGAGATACAATAAATTGAAGGTATCTAATTGTTTAGTTCGTAGACATTCCTTAAAAAGAATCCTTAGTTTTCGATTATGAAGATCAAGATGGATCATAAAAATAGTAATACTAGTACTTGCTCCAATTTAGGTGTAATAGTTACTTCAATAGTGAGTTATAATTTGAATTGTATATCAAAGGGTTGAAGAGTCACAACAAATGAATATTGGCATTGTTAGAAACAATGGTAAAGATTGGATCTTCATCTATAAAAGAAATTGAATATGAATGTACACAACTTAATTCAAGCTAATAAATTGTGCAAACTATTTTTGTTTTTTTATTAAGGAAAGAAAGGAGAGGGCCTTGACCCAAATACAGAGAAAAGAAGGAAGAAATCCAACCAAATCAAGCATAATAACTTCCAAACAAGGGTTTTCAAAGGACCCAAAACCTTCATGGGTTTTCAAAGGGACCCAAAACCTTCATGGGTTTTCAAAGGACCCAAAACCTTCAAATAAAGAAAGGATGGACACTAGACCACCCTACATCTCAACCTCAAGGAACCAGACGCAATAAGGGGGGGATTTTTCCAAGGTTCCCCTAACCTTAACATACTAGGATCCAACCAATAACTTTGAGCCTAAATCCTCCCACTACAAATCACCCCCTCACTAGTAACACACGTCTCGACCTCAATAGAAGAGGATACCACCTCACTAGGATCCAAATAGAAGAGGATCACCATAGGGAAGGACCGAACATACCGCAATCCAGCATCCTGACAACACCCATTAAGAGAATATTATCGTGCTTGTGAAGTGTGGTACCTGCCGCTGCAACACAAGCATGGTTAGAAAATTAAAAGCAAATGAAAGATGTATAATGAAAAAGTGACCTATCGCCTCCTAAGAGATGTGAGTATAAATTTGCTATCAGATTTGGATAAGCAATCCCAGTGACTTGACTACACCTAGACAGAGGATTTGAAATGATGATGATATGCGAGCTAGATGAGATTGATTATGTTAGATTGATCCAAGAGTCTAATTAAGATAATGATATGCATGATTAAGCTATGATGATTATGCGATTATGCGATTATGCTAGAAAAGAGATTGATTAAGCTACATGATTCAAGAATTATGCTAGAAAATGATTAAATTAAGCTAATGCAATTGCTTATAATAACAATGCTCAAATGATATGCCTATAGTAACAATGCCTAAATTGATAATGAGATGGGATCCTTTATGCTCTAAAATGGGGGATATTTATAGAATTTCCAAGGCCAGGGGTGAGGTGGCAGGAATCAATGGTCAAGATTGAGTCTGAAGATATCAAGGGTGAAATTGGAGGAGGTTGGAGAAGAGGTTGGAGGGAGGGACACTTATCATCTCTGTGGTGACAAGTGTCAAGGAGCCTTGATCATAAGAGGGCAAGTGTTCAAGAGAGGAGACATGTGGCTAAAGTGCCATGTGTCTCAAGGGGAGAATTTCCACACCATAGGAAGTTAGGATAAGGAGGTTACGATGCATGTGGGTAATTTGAATTTAAAATTTCAAATAATAGGAAAAGACTAATTAATTTTCAAAAAATCATAAATTGATTTGTTTTAATTAATTAGAGGACTAGAATAATTGATTGAAATGGGGGGAGGATTAATTAATTTGGATTAATTAATCAAAGGAACCATTGAAATGAACCTATTAAATAAATCCTTAGATTTATTAATAAGTAGATGAAAGGGAGAATTTAATCAAATTGCTAATGAATTCAATTAAATTAGGAAGGGGGATTAATTAAATAATTTATTTAATTAATTACCTTCAGGCCATTTTTAGGTGTATACATGTTGCCCCTCTTTGAAGCGAGGTGTGATGACACGTTGATTCAAAGAATAATCTCATTTTGATGATGATATTGGTTCGATAGGATGCCCTGGACATTGATTGATAAATTGCGGTACGATGATGCCCCCTCGGGAGATTAATTGAGATAATTGATTTTTGGAGTGTGTGAAGTGTTACGAGATTGATGTCTCGATTAGAAATGATTCGATTTCTGCAACTATGGTTGATGAAAGTGTGAGTTCTACGATCATGATGATGTGGTTCTTGATTATTGATAAAGCTTGATTGATTAGATTGATAAGAGAGAGAGATTTAGTTTGGTTTGAGGAATGACACCTCCGGTATAAGACAAAGATGATGAAAGCGTCTAGTTTCGGGAACAATATATCATGTATAAGACTCGATCATAACATTTGGTTCCAGGAAAGATACATCCTGTATAAGACATGATAGAATCAATTTATATGTGATCGATTAATAGAATCGATAATGTTGATTGGATAAAGAACTGTCATTTTGTTGATATCAAGTTGCAGGAAGATTCAAATATGTTGATCTTGGTTCTGTTGAGGGAGTAACAGAAGATTTGCATTGGGACGACATTATTTGGACAAAGATGAGTCATCATTTTGATTGTGTATATACTTATGATGATACCTTGATGATTCTTGCGATAGATTTAACCTTGGATAAGATGAGCATGTGGGATCCCATGCAAGAATGGGATGCAAGCTAAATGCAAAGCTACGATCGGACCAGTCACTGGGTTATTGCCTTTTGTCATCATCGAGCTTTTTAAAATATGGGAAATGAGTGCAAACATCGATGATATAATTAAACTATGATGACTTGAGCACTACTTTCTTGGATTTTGATATTGGAAGTTAGCACAAGCATCGACGTATAACTGAACCAAGATGACCTAAGTGTTGCTTGCGTAAAACAGGCAGTATTAATCATTTCAATATGAAAATCATAAATGTTTTTGATGATACTCCGATGATCATGTCCTGAGACAAATTTGCACATATTAATGATTAATTTACAAACAACAGATAAGAAAAATATCATGTTCCTTTCTTGTTTGTCTAGTCATAGACATCCTGGAGTCACTCAGAAATCATGATAGCGAAAATCAAGATAGAAAAGTTGAACAAGCATGTTAAAATCATTATCCAAAAGATACCATCCATTGAAAAGTGTGTGATGTGCTTAGACTGACATGTGATAGTTTGATGGTTGACAATTTGATCTCATGTTCAACGTTGGATGTGTCTCAGGTTTCGCTTGATAAGAGTTGCCTGACTATTGTTCTTCCTATTTGATTAAGCTCGAAATGATGAAATTTTTTGCCCCCAGCCAGGTTAAGGATTTTGCCCCCAGCCTATAAGCAAAGTCATTATGATATACCCAATGATCCAAACCATGGTGAGAAATCACCTGGGATGCCTGCATATGTACCAAGGCTTTATGATGGATATGAACAACGCTGATGGAAAAAGAATGCAAGTAGAAGGATGCATGAACTAATAGATGGAAGAGATAGCTGACAGATAGCTCATGTTTGCTAGGTTTTCGCCATCTGTTTTTATTGCGCTTTTTCTCATATTTGAATTTATTTATTTATTTTTTCACTGTTTTTGGATTTTTCTGCTTTTTCAAACATAAAATTTCTTCAGATGCATGCTATTGATGGGTTCCTTGAGCTAATCCTCATCCTGTGTTGATAGTTGATATGCTCCTGACCCAAATATTGTTGTGACCACAAACGGACCTAACCAGTTTGGTTCAAACTTCCCTTTCTTTTCTCGATCTGCCTGGTTGCATGGATTTTCTTTGAGTACTAGTTCCCCAACTTGAAATGTTCTCGGTTTGACCTTATGATTATAAATGTAGCACATTCTTTGCTGATATACCTTTAAATGATCAAAGGCATTTTGTCTTCATTCATGGATTAATTCGAACTCTTGCAATCTAGATATTCATTGTTCTTCATCTGGGATAAGATCTTTTAATGATACTCGTAGAGAAGGTATCTCTACTTCTATTGGTAGTATTGCTTCTAATCCATAGACAAGAGAGAAAGGTGTGGCACCTGTTGGTGTGCAGATACTGGTACGGTAGGCCCATAGAGCAGGGTTCAATTGGATATGCCAATCTCTTCCAGCATCATTCATGGTCTTTTTGAGGATTTTTAGAATGGTTTTGTTTGATGCCTCTGCTTGCCCATTCCCTTGTGGATAGTAGGGTGTTGAAAATATGTGTTGGATATTGAATTTATCATATAGCTCTAGACATCTTGGTTCTTGAATGGTCACCCATTATCAATGATAATGGTAATGGGTATTCCATAGTGACAGATGATGTAGTTCAAGATAAATGCAACAATTTGTTTTCCTGTGATATTGATGAGAGGTACTGCCTCAATCCATTTTGTGAAATATTATGTAGCTACAAGGATGAATTTGTGACCATTGGATGAAGAAGGATTTATCTTTCCTACTAGATCAAGACCCCATTGGCAGAAAGGCCAAGATGTTGCCAAAGAATGAAGTTCTTGTGCTAGTGCATGAATCAAATTTCCATGGATCTGACATTGTTTGCATGTTTTATCTATCTGAAAAGAATCCCGTTCCATAGTTGGCCAATAATAGCCCAAGCGTATGAGTTTTTTTGAAAGGGTAAGACCACTTGAATGAGTGCCACAAATGTCATTATGGACTTCATTTAAGGCCTTCTCAGATTCTTCTTGTTTGAGAAATCTTAAAAGAGTACCATCCAGACCTCATTTAAAAAGAGTATCCGTGATGAGAGTATAATGGGAGGATTGGCGAATAAAGTTTCTCTTTTGATTTTTTGATAAGTCAGGAGGGAGGATATTATCTTTCAGGTATGTATAAGTTTGGCCATAGCGGGAGGAATCATACAAGGTGACATATAGTCTGGGGATCCGGATAATTATGTGTAGGGTAAAACAACTCTTCCACCAGGAATTTGTAATGCTCTTGATTTTCCTGTGTCTGAAGGAGAGAAGCAAGTGTTGCCATGGCATCTGCTGCTTTGTTGTCATTTCTTGGAATCTGCTGAAAATTTATTTCTACAAAGTATTTCTTGACATCATCAACCATCTTCTTATAAGGCATTAACTTTTCATCCTTAGTTTGATAATTGTCATTGATTTGATTGATGACGAGCTTAGAGTCTCCAAAGACTTGAAGTTGTGTAATGTTCCATTCTATAGCCATTTTGATACCTGTAACCAAAGCTTCATATTTTGTTGTATTGCTGGTGCATGAAAAGATTAATTTGTATGCTTTTGGAATTGTATGACCTTGTGGTGTGATGAATAGAATGTATTCTCCTTATCCATGTTGTGTATATGAACCATCAAAGTATAATTGCCATGTTTTTGTGGTGATCGTTAGGATATCAGCATTGGGAAACTCAATCTGTAAAGGACAGTCATCTTGAAGTGGTACCTCTGCTAGTTGGTATGCAATGACTTGCCCCTTTATAGATTTTTTATCAATATACTCAATATAAAACTCACTTATAATCATGATCCATTTTGCTAGTCATCCTGTTAATGTTGCGTTATTGAGCAAATAGTTCAATGGATCAATTTTATCCATCAACTTGATGGAGTGAGATAGTAGATAGTGTCTTAATTTTTGAGAAGCAAAAACTACCACCAAGCATGCTTTTTCTGTTGGTGAATAGTTGATCTCGTATCCTACTAATGTTCTGCTGATGTAGTAGATGGATCATTCTTTTCCTTCATTATCCTGTTGTGCAAGCAAAACTCCTAATGATACTTCGGTGGTTGATACATAGAGTAACAATGGCTTTCCTGGAATTGGTGACATTAGGATGGGTGGTTGCATGAGATAGGCTTTTATCTTATTGAATGCATCCTCGCATTGATGGTCCCACCTGAAATGAACATTTTTATGAAATAGATGAGTAAATGGTTGGCATTTACTTGCTAGCTGAGCAACAAATCTCTCGATTGACTGTAGTCTTCCTTGAAGTGATCTTAGTTGACTGATATTCTGGGGAGATGTCATTTCCATGATTGCTTTGACCTTAGCTGGATCTACTTCAATACCTCTAGCTGAAACAATGTATCCCAATAGCTTACTTGAAGTGACACCAAAGGTACATTTCTTGGGATTGAGTCATAGCTTATACTGTTCTCACCTGTCAAAGATATTTTATAGTATTCTTATATGGTCTTCTCTATTGTATGATTTGGCCAATATATCATCCACATAATCTTCCATGAATGTATGCATCATGTCATGAAATATAGTTGTTATAGCTCTCTGATATGTAGCACCTACGTTCTATAGTCGAAAAGGCATGAAGTTCTAGCTAAAAGTACCCCATGGACATGTGAAAGTCATCTTTTCTTGATCTTTAGATGCTATTTTAATCTGATTGTATCTGAAGAAACCATCCATTAGAGAAAACATGGAGTGTCCAATAGTTAAATCTACAATGATGTCAATGTTAGGCAAAGGAAAGTCATCCTTTGGACATGCATTATTAAGATCTCTGAAGTCTTTGCATATTCTGATACTTTTATCTAGTTTGGAAATAGGAATGATGTTGGATACCCATTGAGGATAAGCCACATGTATGATGAATCCTACATCCAGTAATTTTCTTAGTTATGCTTTGACCAGGAGAGCGATATGTGGATACATCTTCCTTAATTTTTGTTTAACTGTTTTGGCTCTTGGACTGAAATTTAAGTGATGCACAATAAGCTCTGGATCCAATCCTAGCATGTATGCATATGACCAAGCAAAATTGATTTGCCGTCATTTGAAGAATTCCATATATTGTTGCATTTCTTGCTCTGACAGAGAAGTTGCTAGCTATAGGATCTTTGGTTGCTTTGTTGTCCTAATGTTAACTGTCTTTATTGGTTCAATCAAAATGGATGACCTTTCTTGATAGTGCACAGGTAAAGTGTCAAATCTCCCATCTTTTGGTGCCTCGAGGAGGTTTTCACCGTTAGATGCCTCCTTTCTTTTTACTTTTTCCGGATCTAATATTGCCAATAAATGGTTTTCAGCAGTAGACCTCATATTGTTTTCTTTATTTTCACTTTTGCGACTAGGAGATATGGCACCCACTTGACTGGAAGATGCATTGTTGAAATTCCTAGCGAAAGTTGTTGCAGGTTCGATTGCATTAAGATATACAGATATGGTCATTAGGAAAGGTATCAATGGCAGTATGTCTTTCATTTTCCCATTCAATAAGTTCAGGGTGGATTAGAGGTAGGGGGTCGTCAGGTTGAGATATTTCGAGGGTATCAAGGGTCATGATAGATGTATCCAATTTTTTGATATGTATGTCAATGTCTAGAATGGTATTCTCGTTAGAATGACCTCATACAGGGAGCTCCAGATCGTCCTTGATTAAGTCCAAGTCAACTGAATGTGATTCTAATTCAAGTGGGCTAGTTCCTAACGTTTCCCCTGCATACGTGTGAACTACATCGACTCCTACATCTTCTCCAAAGCAATTTTATTCAACTGATTCTTTAGAGTGATAGGAATCCCATTCCCATTCATTAGAATTTGTCTCACTTGCAGCTTGCAATCTACATATTTGTTCATATAGTGTTTGATTTGTTTCTTCTGCTTTTCTTGCCATATCTTTTCTTCTTTCATATTCAACCTCTTTTGGACTGAGATTGAGTTCTATCAACCTTGCTATGAGTTATCCTTGAGTAGTATTAGGTTCGTGCTTATTTTGATTGAGAATTAATGCTGCTTGGGAGGTGCTTTTAGTTTGTTTTTCCTGTTTATTTGAAGCTTGCTTCTTTTGCCATTTCATGTTTGCTTGTGCTTGTTGCTTGGCAAATGTTTCTTCTCTTTCAATTGCAAGTTGTTCTTGTCTGTTTTCATATTCCTCTTGTTATTGGCTAAAAGATGTGTCTTTTGGTAGAGTAACTTGTCCATACCCTAAGACCGCTTTGTCTATAGCCTGCTGAGTGTAAGGTTGGATAGGTTTTGAGATACCTTCTTTTCTTTTTCCTATAGGGCATGTTCCAGTGTATCCCATTTTTCTAAGAATGTTAAATCCTTTTCCATACTTTTATGTGGGTATGCAGACATTTTTGATCTTTTGTTGGAATTCTTCATCCTTGTATAGCCACTTTAGTACATCTTTGTCTTATGTTTCCACTGATAAGGACCCAACACTCACAAATGCTCCACCAAATATTGGTAGATGTTTCACAATTGGTTCTTGTTTAGAGTTTGATGGTTTTCCATAGGACTTAGGAGAGAGTGGTAATTGTGATATTGAATATTCTCCATTCCCTCAATCTCTCAGTTGCATTTATTTTTCCATACTTGACAAAATCGAGGCAAATGATTTTTCTTTGGATTGTGTATTTGAAGCTTATTCCTCCCTATTATGAGGAACAATGACTTCTTGAACTGGTTTGAGATTACCATAGTACTGAAATGGATTTGAATCTACTGAGATTGTGATTTCCTGCCCATTGTAGGGAAACTTTAGGTACTAATGATATGTGGATGGAACAACTTGTATGTCATGTATCCAGGGTCTTCCAAAGAGTATGTTGTTTGGTAAGTCCAAGTCTAGAACTTGGCATGTTGTGTCTTTTTGTAAAGGTCTCACTCTGATAGGTAACATCACAATCCCTTTAGAGGAACGCTCTTCTTCATCATATGCTTTGATGGTGATCTTTTTGCAAGGATCAACTGCATCTTCTGAATAACCTAGAGCATAGACAAGACTCATAGAGCAAATATTTAAGCCAACTCCTCCATCTATTACCAAACGTTTAACTCGCGTCTTATAAATGATGACTTCGATATGTAAGGGAGAGTTATGGGGATGTTGCAAGGACATGTCGTCTTCTTTGGTAAATGATAAGTAATGAGGGGTTGTGAGGTGTCCCACCATGGTTTGGAATTGATCTATATCAAGATCTTTAGACACTGTTGTATCTACTAATGCTCTTTCTAGAATTTCTTTGTGTGCAGGTGAAAGCTTTAAAAGTTCTAAGATGGATATTTGCGCGGGTGTTTTCTTGAATTGCTCCACTAGATTATATTGTTTTGCAGTGGATGACATGTTAGTGGTAGGACCCGACAAAACAACTTTGGCTTTGCTTCTTGTGATAGCATGACCAGGCTCTTGATTTTTCTTTTCTTTAACTACAATCACATTTACCACATTATCATATGTATGAGCATAGTTTACCTTTGCTTTACCCTTACCATTATTTGTTGTTGATGATTCACCCTTCTCATAGTTTGGAAGCAGAGTTTTAAAAGTTGTATGAGATTCATTTATTGTATGTCCATCCACAGTTATTACTCCATTATCAATCAAATCTTGAATGACATGTTTCAACCACTGACAATTATCTGTGTGTTGTCCCTTGTTTCGATGGAAATCACAATAATGGTTATCATCCCACCTAGGGGGTTTTACTTGAGGTTCATAGTTCCTTCCTTCTAGAAAAGTAATCAATTTGTTTGTGAGAAGTGTCTTCAATGCTAACCCCAATGGTTCACCAATGTTTGTAAATTTCCTTCGAAAGAAATTGTTTAAAGTTGATTTTTGGTGATTGTTGTTTTCTTGAGCTGTTGTTGAGGGAGTGGATAAATTGAAAACTGGTTGTTTTGGTTTTACATTGTTGTTATCCACTATTCCATCGTTGACAACATTTCAATTTTTATTCAACAATTTAGGCATATCATTGTTATTCTTGCTAACATTATTGTTAGGAGGATTAACACCTTCTTTGTATAGCTTCAACTCACCCTTCTTTACCATAGCTTCTTCCATTATGATACCATTATCAATCTTCTTTTCAAAATTTTGATGGCATTGCATTTTTAGATGATAGATCATTTGTCCATTTAGGTTGTCAGTGAATATGTCTATCTTCTCATATTCCGACACTGTTCGAGGATATCATGAAGCTAATCATCTGCATCTCTGTAGAAACATCATGAAAGGTTCTCCACTCTTTTGTTTAGTGTTACATAAATCGAGCATTGTTACCTCATATTGAATGTTGTAAGAGTACTGTGAAACAAACTTATCTACCAAATCCGCGAATGATCTAATTCCAGGTGGAAGTTTGGAGAACCATTCCATAGCTAGTCTACTTAAGCTTTTCGGAAATAATCTCATCAGGTAGGTATCCTCATGTACAAACTCCATACTCAACATGTAAAATTCTCATATATGATCCTGGGGATCAGTGCTTCCATTATATTTGTCGTATTGAGGAGTTTCACAACTTTTAGGTAATGGTATCATGTTTAGATTTCTATCGAAGGGGTAAGGACATATTTCTTGAAGCGAGTATCTTCTAACAGTTCCTCTCTACATATCTTGAATTTCTGTTTGCAACGTTTTTATTTGTTGTGTAAGAGCTGTGATAGGATTATCAACATGATTTGTCTTAGTATGAGTGTGTGTTCTAGTATGATCTTGATTTCTTCTTGTGTCATCTCGACCCCTTCTTGTATCTTCATTAGATTTGACATGGTTGAGAATTTCTACATCATCCTTTTTGGGAACAGAAGTTTCCTCATCAATCCTTGTGTTATCAGGAATTGATGTGTCATTCATTTTGAGACCAAAAATATCCTCATGTCATTCATTATCAGGAAAGAGTCACTTCTCTTTTATGCTAATTTGCTTACATCAAAATCTTGGGGGAGTGTAGCACTAGATTTAGCTAACATTAGCAAGCATTTTTTCTTTTTCTCTCTCCAATATTTTCTCCATAAATTTATCGAATATAGGATCTTGTTTGATTTCTCAGAGATGTTGTTATGTTATTGCCCCTTCTTCTTGTATTTTATTTTCAGGTTCCATGGTTCTATAATCTTCAGTTATTTCTAATGTTTCGATTTCCATTTCTGCAATCTTCCGTCTCTATGCTCTAGTTAAAACGGGCATACACATGTGTTAGATATTGTGCAAGGATTTGGTTGTCTAAATTTTGTTTTGATAAGTGATAAAATGTCAATGTAAATGTGATAGAGTGATATGACATGAAAAGATGATTCAAGTGTTTAAAATTTTGCAATTTTTTTGATCTTCAGTTTCAGAGTGCAATGATGATGATTTTATAAAACCAAGTCTTATAGGAACAATATATCCTACGATGTGGGACAAGGTCGTCCTAACCAAATGTTGTAGTTTCGTGATAAAGGATGATAGATCCTGATGAAAAACTATGTTTTTAGTGATCAGTTTATCAAAGAGGGTGATAATGCACTTTGAGATGTTTAGATCTTGAACTTGTTGAAGGCGAATACTTGAAAATCTTGAGGTGTCTATTTCTAGAATCTGTTTTGATAGATGATAACTTGACCAAGCGAACCAAGGAGACAATCTAAGCATATAATGACAAATATCAGGTGTTTATGCTCACTATAAACCGACCAAGCAAATATGACAAGTTTGAAAAAGACATGCAAGAAGACAGCTCTAGACAGACAAAGATATAAATTTGTACGACACCTTATACAATCCCAAATGACAATTTAGACAGGCTCATACAACACACCAGAAATCTCGCATGACAAAAGGCATAAACTCGTACGAGCTTTCTCACAGAACCATACCACAAAAGATGACACAAAACTCTTTGTCAAACTAACTCATACGACAATTCCCACTAGACCAGACGATAAAAGATAACACAAAGTTCTCTGCTAAGATGGCTTGTACGACAATTCCCATTGGACCAAACGATAAACTAGATGTTTCGTATGACAAAATAACAAACTCGTACAACTGAGGACAGAAAAAAGACATAAAATTTGTTTGGATAGATTTTTGATCAATGAAGTTTGATGTTTTGCTTTTGTTTTCCAGTTTTTTACATGTCTGATCTTCTGTTTTAGGGACGAAGACACATCAAACACATGATATAATAATTGACCTCAAGCACAACATGCTAAATCCTAAGGAAGTTGGCTGAGAGAGAAAACCTTTGCTTGCAAACTTAGGTACACACCCAATAGCTAATCAGAATACGGCCGTTGTGTCTCACGCAATGGATTCTCAACGTCGTATTATCCGACTCTAAACATGGGCGCACGATATGGAAATTGTCTTGGGAGAGTTACTATCTCTCTTGCACAAAGATTATCCCCCTTTCGAGGTGAATCAGGTAGCTTCTATCTTAGGGTTTGTAGTAAGGGTTTTCGTTTGAAATTACCCCTTGCAGTCGCACAAGCATGATTGAGGCCTATAGCCCTACAAAGTACTGAAACAAGAAGTAGTCACATAAGCGTGATTGAGACCGCGAGGCCCTACTAAATGTCCGATATAAGAGATCTCAAAAGAAAAAACTCCAATAATCCCATCTTGTGAGACTTTAATGCTAAGAGGCCTATTTTTTAGAGTGAGTCAGAAAGCTTAGGTCTAGTTGTACTCACTTGCATCGTTCTCATGGGGTGATTACTTTTTCCCACTGACAGGCCCGCTAAAGGTAATCAAATCTCAAACATAGAAGCGCTTCAAAGTCGAGATTTCTGATTGTCCAATTGGACAAGAGCATACTCTCCTACCTCTTAGACAACTTCTTAAGCATAGAAAAAAAGATGTTTATTTACCATTAGAAAAATAAGTATGCCTGGAAAACTTAAAGAAGACACAAAGTTTGGTTGAGTCCTCCTAGGCAACCTGCATAATAGATACGTTAATAGTCATGACATGTTTTGATGAAATGAAGCTTTGACAAGCGTGATATTTGACACTTGTCCTGCAAAAACTAGTTAAGCTGTCGAAAAACTCACAAACAGATCAGGGTTAGTATTAGTAATAATCAAATTGAAGCATGAAAATCCTAAAATGCAATCAGTTTTGAAAACATGGAAGCAGAAATTTGTACGACAATTATCACCTGCTCGTACGAGGGCACAAAGGATCTCGTACGAGATAGAAAGGGAACTCGTACAAAATTTTGAATTAGACCCAACCAGAAACCTACTAGATTGAAAGTGTGATGATGCTAAGAGGCCAAAAATGATATTTTTAGCCCCACGGTGGGTGCCAAAATGTCGTGCTTGTGAAGTGTGGTACCTGTCGCTGCAACACAAACACTCAATAGATAATTACAAGCATGGTTAGAAAATTAAAAGAAAATGAAAGATGAACCATGACAAAGTGACCTATCATCTCCTAAGAGATGCGAGTATGGATTTTCTCTCAGATCTGGATAAGCAATCCCAGTGACTTGACTACACTTAGACGGAGGATTTGGAATGATGATGATATGTGAGCTAGATGAGATTGATTATGTTAGATTGATCCAAGAGTCTAATTAAGCTAATGATATGCATGATTAAGCTATGATGATGATGCAATTATGCTAGAAAAGAGATTGATTGAGCTACATGATTCAACAATTATGCTAGAAAATGATCAAATTAAGCTAATGCAATTGCCTATAATAACAATGCTCAAATGATATGTCTATAGTAAGAATTCCTAAATTGATAATGAGAATGGATCCTTTATGCTCCAAAATGGGAGATATTTATAGGATTTCTAAGGCCAGGGGTGAGGTGGCAGGAATCAATGGTCAAGATTGAGTCTGAAGATATCAAGGGTGAAATTGGAGGAGGTTGGAGAAGAGGTTGGAGGGAGGGACACTTATCATCTCTGTGGTGACAAGTGTCAAGGAGCCTTGCTCATAAGAGGGCAAGTGTCCAAGAGAGGAGACATGTGGCTAAAGTGCCATGTCTCTCGAGGGGAGAATATCCACACCATAGGAAGTTAGGATAAGGAGGTTACGATGCATGTGGGTAATTTGAATTTAAAAATTCAAATTATAGGAAAAGACTAATTAATTTTCAAAAACTCATAAATTGATTTATTTTAATTAATTAGAGGATTAGAAGAATTGATTGAAAAGGGGGGAGGATTAATTAATCAAAGGGGACCATTGAAATGAACCTATTAAATAAATGCTTATATTTATTAATAAGTAGATGAAAGGGAGAATTTAATCAAATTGCTAATGAATTCAATTAAATTAGGAAGAGGGTTTAATTAAATAATTGCTTATTTAATTAATCATCTTCAAACCATTTTTAGGTGTATACAAATACCACAAAAAGCACCGACCAACCTCCTTTAGAAAGCAACTCCCCACCTCAATAGGAGATGTCCCTACCTCAACAATGAACAAGAAAGAGGTGGATGAGAGAAAAATGCGTCATTCCCTCAACAGAGCAGCCAATTGAGACCCCACCTCAATAGGGGCAACAATCATCTCTATAGAAGTCATGTTGGAAGGAACCCATCCAGGAGCATCGCAGGCCCAATACAAAGAGAGAGAGAGGGAGGGTTAGAAAAACCTCTGATAAAATCAAACCTTAACCAAAAATATATCAAGACTAGAAAGGTCCCTTTAAAACTGCTAGCGACTTTTTGGTTGTCAATATATAGTAACAACTACAACACCGAATCGGGAAGTAGAACAACTAACAAGAACAGAGACAATAGAGCCACCAAAGATCTAGCCACACCATAAGCCATCAAACAAAAAACCCTCCTCACAAAACATGGGAGCCACAACAACATGAAAAACTGACATTCAATTGATCCCACACCAAAAAAGTCTTCAATCTCTCTGCAACATAATTATATTATCAAAAATAGAGCATCCAATAGACAATAAAGGGAAGCACCAAAAGAGTGGCCCAATACACCCACAAACCACCCCTTCACTATTTAGAAATCTACTCCATGAAGGAACCTAGTAAGGAGAGGAGGCAAACCCCTACCACCCCTTATACAAAGAGGACAACCATAAGCAAGTCTTCCCACACCACGGACCACATCTATATAGAATAGTCAACCATAATTGAGCCCCTATAGAAACCAGGACCAAACACCATACGACCAACCATCAAATAGAGGTCAACAACTGGGCACAAACCAAGGCACTGAACCACCTCAATGTCCCACATAAAAAGCCTGTAGGGAGCAGAGGGGAAAAAGTATCTCATCCTTTGCTCACCCATCAAAGGATACCCACCATCAGAATAACTGCATCTACCAGCCAACACGGAAGAACCAAACACTAGGGGGGTTGGTAACGTCCACACAACATAGTGTAGAAAACACATAACCAAAACCCTCCACCATAAGTTTTCCACCACTTTGCTGCATGTGGAACAAGTAGCCACTACAAACCTGGCAAAGGCAAAAGGAAAAAATAAAATAGCCTTCAAAATAGAAACAAAGCCCTCTCCAAAGTTGAAGAGATCTCTAGTCAGCATTGGCCAAAACCCAAACACGAAGGAGAGGAAAGAAACCTCACACATGCAACCAAAGCAAAGACCCCAATAGGGGAGCCTCTAGAAATCCATATCATCCATCCCCAATAGTATTTGGGGCCATGGAGGTAGCAAAAAATGGATTAGGTCGAGCATGCAAGGACTTGCCATCCCAGAACAAAACAATACAAGGCCAATCCAAACAACTTGGAAGAGCCCCAGAGAGGCCTCTGAGAGCAGCCAAACCACCAGCTGGATCTCCTTCTAGACAAGACCATTATATAAGATACCATCCTCTTTACCCCCTAGCACAAGCAAATAGGAAGGATGAACACCCCATCCCACCAAACTCCTATCATCTGCATCAGAATTGCCATTTTCCTCAGCATCATTTCCCTCCATTGAAACCCTAGTCCCTCCACTCTCAGTTCCGCTCCTACTCTACTCCATTACTATTTTGTTATTTGAAATATTTTTTCCAATATTTGTTTACAATAACACAAGAGAGACATTACATCGAACCCACTTCTTGCTATTTGTTGAGCTATTTTGTATAAATTTTTTATGTATGATTTTTATTTTTTTTAAAGTATGTGGACTTATTCATCCTTTTTGTGTCCTTAAAAATATTTCTAGCTTCTTTGTTCGAAGATGTCAAAAAAATGTTTCACTGTAATAAAAATAAGTCTATCTTTGCATTACAATGTGGCCAAAGTAGGACAAAATTAATTAATTTTTCTGTATTCTCTTTTTCATTAGCTTTCTATGGGCTACTTGACTTAGGGAAGGTATATTTTCTCAAGTGTATTATTGATCCAAACATAATTTCTCTTATGATTATAAAGTGGTTGTAATTCTTCAATAGCAATGTTTTGAGTTTATGAACTCTATCATATATATCTATCATGGAGGAGGATTTGGCATAGGGAAGAGGACGAACACCCTTGGAGGGTTGGGCAGTAGACTTGGCCAGACGAGCAAAGCTATGCTTGCCAGCAAATAAAGGCCTGGGCGGAACCTTAGCACCAATAGCAGTCGGTTGAGAACCATTATCGAGAGCTAAACGGTCAGCAACAACAACACTCTCTAGGAGGGCATCCACGAGAGGGGGACCATCTTTTGAAAGGGAAGCTCCCACATGGGGAGCGCTAGAACTACTCCCAGCAAGCAGTAAGACCACCGTAGGAACGGGGGAGTCACAGGGATCATCACACAGTGAAGGAGGCAGCGCATAGGAAGTGACGATCGGGTCCCTAGAGAAGCCAACATCCAAGGGGGAAGGGATCAGAGCCAGCAAGGATGAAGGAGGGACGCCAGACCTAGATGGAGTAGAGGTGCCACACCCAAGCAACGGTCGAAATGCAAAGGCAAAAACTTGAGCGAGAGAAGACATTTCAAATATGTTATAAAAGACTATGTGGATTTATTCATCCTTATTCAAGATATGTGGACTTATTCATCCTTTTTGTGTCCTTAAAAATATTTCTAGCTTCTTTGTTCGAAGATGTCAAAAAAATGTTTCACTGTAATAAAAATAAGTCTATCTTTGCATTACAGTGTGGCCAAAGTAGGACAAAATTGATTAATTTTTCTGTATTCTCTTTTTCATTAGCTTTCTATGGGCTACTTGACTTAGGGAAGGTATATTTTCTCAAGTGTATTATTGATCCAAACATAATTTCTCTTACGATTATAAAGTGGTTGTAATTCTTCAATAGTAATGTTTTGAGTTTACGAACTCTATCATATATATCTATTCCATATTGATCCTTTCGGTCAGGTCCATGGCTAAAGTTCACAATATTTAATACTTGGATGTCTGGTTCCAAACTTCCATAATGTATAAGTCTTATTGCATTCATACTTAACAATCTAGGCATGCATTAGAGAGCTTGAATAGTCCCACAAAAACTATTTTGGTTGTAAGATACTTGGTGGATGAGATCGACCATAATTTGTACTTATTTCTTTGATTGCTAGATAATTAATGATGTGTAATAGATAATATTTTTTTCTTTATATTAAATACACTCTTCTAAAGTCAAAATTAATTTTTATTTAACATCAATTATATTTTTATACTAATTTATTTGAAAATAACTATTTTTAATATTTTTGATAAATAGCAATTATATTTTACATTTGAATCATAAACATTTTTAATTAATAGTAGAAAGTTGACCTAAAACAAAACGATACCATTGTTAATAAAAATGCAGTAATGTAAACCCAAATAAATAAATAGGTCAACAAATTTCATCAACTACAATTTAACCATACATATAAGTTTTGAAACCATTTTTCATCCAAAATTGAAAAACTTCAAATCGAAAACTCTAAACTGTATTATAACATGTTTTTTGTAACCAAATCACACAATATGTAACTCCTTTAATACAACATTTTCATCTAGCTTCTAATTTCGACTAGTTTTTTGTTGAAACTTAAGGCAAAGTACATCAATACTTCAAGGGTAAAGGCCAAGTTTACAAATTTGAAATTTCTAAATTCACTCTAGAGAGCTTGGAGTGCATGTACATTGTTGGGTACAATATCTTGGCCACAAAGTTTTATCCACTTTAGAGATTTCTTTTGAATGTTTCGTAAGATACGAAGTTTGGTAGTTTATGGTCCGTTTTTAATGGGAGTAATGAATTAAATTAGAATGTTTTTTTAGTTCATGTAATTTTATGTAGTAAAGGAGAAGATTAAACATTTTTTCCTTGTTTCTTTATTTGACAAAACGCTACGAATTACCCAACTAAATTTTGTTAGGTAAGGATAAAACTTCAAATCAATATGAAATCACAAATTATTCAATGCAATTTGGGGAAGGGAATCGAAAGTGGGTAGGGCAGTTGCAAAGAAAACACATAGAAAATATTATACCCAAAGAGAACTTGATTATAAAGAGATTAGCAATACAAATCTAAGTTTTCTAAGATGGTTAATTTAGATCAAAGACTTATCTGGATCCGAAATTATTGTGCAAAGAAAATTATTTTTTAATGGGTTCGATAAAGCAGTTACAATTCTAATTACATTGAATTCCTAGAATTTATAGGGGAATGTATGTAGAATTCTGATGAGACCACAACGAGATTTGTAGTAGTAGTAGATGACAAAGTATATGTACTGATGTAACAAATGACAAACAGTGCATGTAACTTATGAAAGATTGTTTTAAGCCTCATAATGTCTAGGCAATTGAATGAAGCAACAACAATAAGGAAGGCTAAAAATAGTGTAGACATTTACAATTTTATCGGTACAAAGGGATTTATTCAGTTACTTAGTCTGACATCCTAGTGGTTTGATTTATAGACTTTTGAGAGGCGGTTTATTTTAGGGTGGTCTCTAGTACATTTAGCGGGAAACATGAATCAAATCCTATAGATAGCTCACATGGAGGGTCAAGCTTAACCGACACACTCTAAGCTGTCAGCTTAGGTGGTCGAGCCCACAACTCTCATTAAACTTTTGTTTCTATTTTTGAATTCACCATTGTCATTCCCATTTCTGTTTACTCCACCTTTTCAAATGATTTTGTTTGCCCTTAACTTTTTTAATCCCATGTGTTGGGGATAAGAAAAGAGGACTATAATATTATAAAGGGGGTCGAACAATGAAATTTCCCCTCCATTCAATGAATTAAACAACAATTAATATATATTTAATTTTTCTATATACATTTAAAAAAGGTGCAATATTTATTTTCTTTAGTCTCTTGAGAGTTTCTTTTTAATATTTTATTTTCAATATATTTTATTAATTGTTAACAATAAAATTAAAATAAATTATTTATAAGTTGTGATTTTTATTTAGTACGAATAATTAATGTTTACCAAGAATTAATTTTAATCATTTTAAAGACATAAGAAAACAATAATTATTAAAAATATAAATTTTAATTACAAATAATATTAAATTGTTAATTTTTTTTTATAAAAGTGGATATACCATTGAATTATATTAATATATAATATTTTTTTTACAAGGTGTCTAGTTCAATGAACACTGAAGGGAAAGAACCAGTAAGAAAACCCTTAAGTATTGCTCAAAAATCACAAAGCCTACCTACCCATTACAAAAGCCTCCTCGACGCATTCCACCAAAATCCCACCCCATATTACATAAACTTTTCATTCTTTTCATTAGACACAAAAAAAGCTGCCATGAGAGGCATACAAGCATAAATTGCCATTCAAATCATTAGGAAGATCAACATCCACCAAAAAATTGAAAGATCAATAGAAAAATTCGACCACGAACCACTGCCTATAAAGATCATGTCTCCAAGCCACTGATTAGCATGAGACAAAGAACAAGAAAAGACACCACTACAAGTGAGCCTGCAATTTCCAAGGCCCCGAAGACAACCACCATCTTCCAAGACTTAACAAAATCATTCAAATGAAACAGATCATCTTAACATATGAGAAGAACCACCAAAATAAAGGAGAGAAAAGAATGGAAAAAGAAAAACAAAGCCCGCATATAAGCCAAACCAAGTGAGAGAGACCATCATGAATGCAACCATGGTGAAGCACGAGACAACACATAAAGTCTAGGAACCAAGATACCCAAGCATAATTACTAAACCCACTTGCCGAGGGAGTGAACAAAGCACAACCAGACATAATTACTCAATCAAGCAACCAGGTTGCAAACCATGATAAAGAAAGCTACCAAAAAAATGATTAATCGATACGACATCATGAAGAAGTTGTCACGGGCCAACAAACCCAAGCTCATCCCACCATGATTACCAAATCAAGCAGCCAAATGCGAATCATGCTAAAGGAATGCCAACTCATAATAATGAACAGATGAATAAGAGCGTGTGCGGGCATCAAACCTATGATTAACCATAAAAACCCCAGGCATCAAATCTATGATTAACCAAATAAACCCAATCTGCCAGACAAATAACACCACACGGATGAAGTTCAAGCACCCACCACACTCAAAAAATTAGAACTTACCGTGAATGTCATCATCAAAGAAAGTTAGCATCCTCCTTAATGTAATGAAGATAAGGAAAGCTTCCCACCATGATAACCAAAACAAAAACAACCGACCTGCAGATAAAAGTGCCTACTAACAATAATAACCAACTGTGTGAGGGCATCAAAGCCTGAGAAAGATCAACTAAATCTGACCATATAGACAAGATACAAACCGTACAGATGAAGCTCCATCACCCTCCTTACTCATTGAGGAAATACTTACCGTGTATGCCATCAACAAAAATGTTGCCATAAGGCCAGACAACACCCTCCCTAATGTAATACATGAAAGAATATCCACAACCAACAAGGAATGTGATGAAAGCCACATACCACAAACAATCAAAAAGGAAAACCACCCATCCAAAGAAAAGATCAACCCATCAAAGATCAGATTACACCTACAATACTAAATCAAACAAGAGACCCCTGAACCCAAAATTCCACTAAAGGAAAACTTAAAAGAGAACACTAATGCAAGAAGAGGGGATATCCTCAGGGGAGACTTACAAATACTCAACACTTTCAACTACAGCCTTCTTAGCAAGATAATCAACAATACAATTTATTTCCCTATAGTAGTGAGATATAGTAAAGGTAGAAAAACACTTCAATTGAGCAAGAATTTGATCTAAAAGGTATTGTAAGTGCCAGGAAACACATTTTTTATTAGAGACCGATTGAAAGACCAGCATTGAATCCCCTTCAATGATAATATCCCTAATGCCCAAAGAGATGGCTAAATCTAGACCAAAAGATAAAGCATGAAATTCAGCAGAATTGTTGGAACCAACAACAATAAATTTACACACAGCTTTGACAATCTTAGAATTGTGATAAAAATGAACATCTCCAATCCTCGACTTTGCCGGATTTCCCTTGGCAGACCCATCAAAATTTAATTTAAAAGAGAATTGGGGAGGAGGAAACCATTTAGCAAGCCTACGCTTGGCAAGAGAAGATAAGCCTGATGCTACAACCCCGTGAGATGGAATGACTCGAAGTGAATTCCATTTCCATGCCACCCAATTATCCTAATGAGAAAAGAAGCACAAATGATCCAAATTTTTATAAATATAAGAAAGAACCACCTCGGAAATGCAGGATTAAATCCTATCAAGCACATCCAACAATGAATCTGGTTTATGCTTGAAAATCCTAGAGTTCCTCTCAATCCAGACGTTCTATATGACAATAGATGGAGCAACAACCCAAAGAGAAGAGTAAAATGATGACAAATACAACAAATGTCAAGCCAAAATATGAGACAATAAATTAGGACCAATGGCAGAAGACCATCCAAGCATACCAAACAACCAGTACCAACAATCCAAAGCAAATGGGCAATGCAGAAAAACATGGTCCATGGATTCCATAAAGAAACCACAAAACACACAAGGAAAGACAACGGTAATCCCAAGCCTATCTAATCTCATCCCAGTGAGAACTCTATCTTGAATTACGAGCCAAGCAAAAGAACCAGCTTTAGGAAGACAAGCTAAATGCCAAAAGAGTTGAGAAGGCCAAGGGGAGAAAGAAGAGGAATGAGACAAGACCTTGTACCCCTCCTTAACAGAATAAGAACCTGAAGTACTCTTAGTCCAAACCAAATCATCATCCCGATCTTGAAACACAAGAAATCTTTTTTCAAGATCTTAAACATAAGCAACTTTGAGGTCTTTACTAATGGGTGGAGAATCAATAGATTTCCATCGAAAAATAGGATAAGGACCTGAAGTATCAATATCACAATAGTCAACAACAAAAACACCCTAGAGACCAGAAAGGATATCAGACAAAGGAGACCAATCTTGAATGGAAGATAAGGTAGCATGACCATTCCAAACTTCATCCCAAAACCATTCCTTCTTCCCATTATGAACTACCTAAGAGAGGTGAGGAAGGATAACCGATCTGCAACTAGCAATAAAATTCCAAAAAACTGATCCTTTTGGGAGAGATGAGGCTATGAAAAGCCATTCTCTACTAGCCCCCCTCAAATGCTTAGCAAACATAATGGAAGCCCATTTACTTGAAGGGTCCATATATATCTTCCAGACAAGTTTAGCCCCCAAGGCTTTATTCTGAGAATCTAAGTCTCTGATACCCAAACCCCCCAGCTCCTTAGGAAGACACACCCTATCCCAAGGTAAAAGAGGAATCTTCTTTTTACCCCCAATGTTATCATTCCAAAGAAAGGATATTAAAGACACCTTGAGATCATGAACAACCTTGGGAGGAGTTTTCAAAACAGACATCAAATAAATAGGAATGGTATTAAGCATTGACTTAATTAGAAGAATTTTACCAGCTAAAGTTAGCCATTTATGATTCCAAGAAGAAATTTTGGAAGATATCACATGAACCACTTTATCCCAAAACATTGCCTTATCCGAACCAACAAAAAAAGGAATGACTAAATACTTACAAGGGAAGGAACCCACTTGGAAACCCCAAAAATGAGTCAATATTTTTTTAACTAGAGGGGAAACATTCGGGAAAAAAACCCCTTTGATTTAAGACTATTAAATTTTCGCCTAGAAAAGGAAGAGTAGTCATATATATTCTTTTTGATAACTCTGGCCTCTACAAGAGAGGTTGAACCAAATAAGAGAGTATCATTTGCAAAAAGACAATGGGATTGTGAAGTGGGGTACCCATCAATTTTAATACCATTTCATAGCCCTGAAGATCTAGCATCAGAAATGGCTCTACTTAAAGCCTCAGCCAGAAGTATAAACAAAACGGGGGAAAGAGGATCCCCTTTCCTAACCCCTTGAGAGGAAGAGAAAAAAACTAGTAGGAGAACCATTAAACAAAACTAAAAAACGAGCAGAAGAAATGCACGAAAGGACCCATTTAACCCAACTATGAGCAAAACCAAAGCGATTCATAACAAAAACTAAGGAATGCCAGTCTACCCGATCATACGCTTTAAGCATATCAATTTTGAGAATCATGGTCAGAGTCTTTTGAAGTGAAATGGAATGTATAATCTCATGAGAAACAATTGCACCCTTCGAAGTTTCCCTTCCAGGAAAAAAACCACCCTGATTGATAGACACAATCCTAGGAAGGAGATTAGCCAACCTAACTGAAGTTGCCTTAGTAATGATTTTATACAAAGTATTACAAAGAGAAATAGGATGAAAATCAAAGAAAGAGTTAGGATTGTCCACCTTAGGAATAATGACAATAAGAGTAGTGTTTAGTTCTTTCAAAATAGTTCTATTTCTCCTAGACTCTTCAAGGGCTAACAAAACATCATTCCCCACAAAGTCCCAACATTTCTGGAAAAACAAAGCCGTGAACCCATCCGGCCTAGGAGCCTTCTTTGGAGGCATGAAAAATACCCCCTCTCTTAATTCATCAATAGTAAAAGGAGCCATAAGCATCTGATTATTGTCCTTATTAACAAGTGGAGGTACTGAATTAACAAAATTATTATCTAAAGAGACTGACTCAACATACAACAAAGACTTGAAAAATTTAACAACCTCTGAAGCAATTTCACCATCATCAGATAGACAATTCCCATTGGAATCATGAATACAAGATATTCTATTATGTTGCCTCTTTAGCTTGGTTGAAGAGTGAAAAAACTTAGTATTCTTATCACCTTCTGATAACCATAAATCCCTAGATTTATGCCTCCAATAAGATTCTTCCCGAGCCAAAACTTCATCAAGTTGGGCTTTCAAACATTTAAGCCTATCATAGGACAAAGAATCCATACCCGAAACCAAAATAACCTCATTAATTTGCTCAATTTCCTTATGAATCCTAGCCTTTTCCCCCAAAATATTCTTAAAATGCAAAGTATTCCAATCTCTAATCTTGCCTTTAAGAAAAGCCAATTTCTTAACTATCTAAAACATCCTAGATCCATTGACATGACAACCACCACATTTTCAGCAAGGGGAAAAAAGATTGGTCCCTAAACCACATTGGTTCGAATTTGAAAGGAAGCTTCCTAGGGGCCCTATCCTCAAGAATAGAAAATAAGATAGGGAAATAATCTGAACCAGTAAAAGGCAAGACTGAGGAAAAGAAATCCCGACTAGAATTATACCAGTTTTAAGACACTAAAAAATGATCCAACCTTTCAACAATTTGACATAAATCCTTTCTCATATTAGTCCAAGTGAAGGGGCCATTTTGAGTTTTACAATCGACTAGGTTCAATTTTTTGATAAAATGACAAAAATCATCAATAATACGCTTGTTTGGAATGATACCCCCAGCTTTCTCATCAAGACATGAAATTGCATTGAAGTCAACCCTAAGAACCAAAAAATCACCCATCAATGGAGAAGCAATCAAAACTAAACTCTCCCAAAGTTTCCTTTTCTCAACAATGCTAATAGGACCATAAATATTAAAAAGCCAGAATTTAGTATTACAAAGTCTACTATTTACTAAACCAAGCATCCGATTGGATGAAGAGGCAACCAAAGAGAGATCCACACTAAAATCATTCCAAATAAAAGCAAGCCCTCCCGAAGCTCCCACAGAGGAATAACTACAAAATTTCCATGGCTTCCAAGAGGAAAACAACAATTCTACAGAAGACAAATTTAACTTGGTTTCTTGCATCATCACAATATCACACTTCATCAAGTCCAATTGGGACTTAATCAAGCATCTTTGTTAGGGGAATTTAAGCCCCTAACATTCCAAGATATGATCTTCATTGGCCTGGAGGGGAGGCAATGGCTCCCCTCTTTTCACAATAAGAAGGCTGAGAGACCATTCCCTTAGAAAAATCCTTTTGGAGACTCCTTTTAGAAGCCAAGCCTCTTGTAACCTGCAGACTAAACATCAATTTCTAGCTGGGTCTTAATATGTTTAGGTTTATGACCCCTCTTTGCGGGAGTATTAAAAGGAGATACAAGAGAGAGTGTGTACTGGATCAAAGGCAATCCACCATTGGAACCTAAAAGAGCATTTTCATTAATGACCCTATCCTTATCTTGATCCAGAACCTCAAAACCATTAGAACCCAAAGGAACATCAGGAACAAAGGGATTCATATCCTTATACGGATCAAGCAATTCAAAAGGATTAGTTGTAGGAAAAGCAGATAAGTCTTTATCCAACTTAACTAATCATTATCAATCGAGGTGATCACTTTGTTTGCCAACTCAAAGTTAAGAGCAATATTATTTCTGTTAACACTGTTTTACAATTGGGCAATGAGATGATCATCTAGGACAATAGGAGGACTATCAAAAACCTTATAAGACTCTAATTTGCCTTGCTCATAAGAAGGTTTAACCAGGTTAGAAAATCTAACAACTGCAGAAGGCAGAGAATTAACCTTATCAGCAGGTTTAACCTTGTCAAGACCCACATATTTTGAAGAAATATTAACAACACCAGTAGGCAACAAATTGACATTATCAACACAAATGACCTTATCAAGACTCAAAGAATTTATAGGAACAAAACAGTTGGTTTTATTTGGACCAACACCAACCCCAACTGAGGCATTCCAGTCCAAAGGAGGGATAAAAGATGGGATATTAGAATCCTTCAATACAGTCTACAATTTAGCCCAAGAAAGAGAATCGAGGTCCCTCTCAATAGAAGATTCAAGCATTTTAGAGGCAGATTTAACCTTTTTCACATCAAAAAATAAAGCCGAATCCATAGATACCAAGGAGCGAGCAAAACCATCAGAATCCCTAATAATATTTTGACGCCAAATACCAGCGGAAGACCTAATATTGCAGGTCCGAGGAGGGGAAATATTTGAAGCAACTAACACACAAATTTTAACAAAAAATAAATCATCCTCAAATACTGAATGAGATAGTAAGAACTTGCCAAAGGAATCCCCAATTTTTTTCAAGATATAAAAATCAACAAATTCAGAGGGCAACTGATGAAGTTTAAACCAGAGAGGAACCTGTTTGGAGGAGACCCAAGAAGGCTCGAAGAGAGGTTTTCAAATCTCTACAAAAATCAAATTCTTTCCCATCCAGAAAAAAAGAACCTTTAAAGCCTTATCCCTAGCTTTAGCTAAATCAAAAATAACAATGAAAGAACTAGCCGACAAGACATGAAAATACAAGGTGCCATACCAGTGTGAATGAATCCTACATTGCAATTTTCAAAGAGGAATAGTGTCACCCCAAACCTGAATGATGGTTGCGAGCGCCTGAAGATCACGAGCTTTCTTACCCAAAGAATGAATAGAGGCATCAATCAAGGGCGCCGAGAGCCAAATAGACTGCGGCTTCGAAATGTCCACCTCATGATTAATAGCCAAAGGACGATCAATGCCAGCCAAAATTACCCTAGGTGAAGAAATATTAGGGCTTACCGCCGATTGCAACTCAACCGGGGTCTTCTTAATGGAGGAAACATTGGCCCCCTCATTTGGCACAATAGTTAAACTAGGCTTCACCTTAATGGCACCCTTGGAAGCCCTAAGATTTTCAACACAAAAACCTTGCCGCTGAATACCAGGAGCCTTATTCACAACCTTCCGACCATGCCCTGCCTTATGCTGGAAATAACTACGAAAATGACCAGAAACAACTACGAAAATGACCAGAAACAGGGCGATAACGAAAGTCTATCCGTTGATCAACCACCCAATGCGAACCCTCATTACTATGTCGAGCACCATGCTAAAGATCACCAAGTTGAAAACCCTGATGTAACAATTATAATTTTAACAATTGATTATTAATTATTTAAAATTATCCAACAACAATCTATAATCTTTATTATAAAAAAAAAATATGTAATCTTGAAATTTTAGATTTTGACAACATAATTTATGATTTTATTGGAAACTGATCATTTTGGCAAAATCTTATAAAGCTGTAAAATATACCCAAAACCATGAGATACTAAAAAACATCATGACCCAAGCAAGGAATCAACCATATCCTTATATCCTTACCTATCACCTTGATACTTTGAGCTATCTTCTCTTAGTGACTTGACATATATTAATATTTGTAGCTATCTTATATTTAAGTGGTGAAAAAAATTACTTGTGCAAAATAAAAAGAAGGTTAGTAGTCATAGCATATTATATGGCATAACCTATAGAGAACAAAGATGAACAGAAAAAAATAAAATGCAACTGATAATTAGTTATTTCTACCATATACTAATTTTCATATGTAGAGTTGTAGGTTCATTTCATGTTATATATGCCGACAACAATATATGGAAATCAATGTATAGTGGAAATAACTAATTGTGAACTAAATTTATTCTACAAATAGATTCTTTCAACAAAGTGTGCTCTTCATTTGCAAAATAGATCCTTGTTGTATGTTCATAAAAGGGAAATTTTAATAGCATAAGCAATTTATAAAAATGGATGGCCCTGGGAAACCCATATCGAATCTTTGGTTAGGTGATGACATTTCTTAGTAATTCATGATTTTATATATTTTTTATACAATTTCTTATGTTTTCAATTATCAGTATTAATTATTTTAAATATTTCTATTTGAAGTTAAAATATTTTAAAATAATTTAATGACAAAAAAAAAACCTTAAAAAAGTATAAGGATTAATAATTCAATTTTACTAAATGATTTTTTAAATAATATTGAATACATTACTCAAAAAATTATTCAAAAAGTTAATCTCGTAATAAAATACTTAAATATCTTTATTTATAGCTGGATGGAGCAACAGAGGAAACTAAGGCTTCAACCCAGGGAGTTACAGGGTTTTCGATCACAAGGAGGGCCTTCCCACGACTAAACATTTGTAGACCATGGTATGCGGCAAAGTTACAAGCAGTCACGACTTGGTAAACATCCATGGCAAAATCCAAGTAAGGTTTGGGAGGACCAGAACAAGTTTTTTTACCCCCAAAAGTAGTGGGGGAAGGAGGCGAAAGCCAGGGAGCCCAAATTTTTTAGAAGTGAGACTTCCAAAATCCATGGGCATCGCAATAAAGAATACGAACCTAAAACTATCTGGCAACATTGCCAAGAAAAAGAGTGGCAACCCAAAAGAAATATGCATAAGATGATCAATGTCTCAAAGAATAGAGAGGGAGTGAGGCCAGAGAAGATTTCGTTGATGCTAGACAATAAAAGTTGGACCGACTCAGTTGCCTTTTTCTAAGAGTGGGGATTCTTTATGAAATGCTTTGGTGACTGGCAGTCTGTGGGTAAGATGAAAGGTTTGTGTGCTGAAAATTGGAAATGCAAATTCGAACTTAAAACCCTACCAAATGGCTTCTTCTTGGTAACAATTGATGATGGTAAGGATAAGCAGGGGATTTTGAATAGTGGGCCCTTTTTTATGGGTGTTAGGGGACTGTATATTAGGGATTGTGAACCTAACTTCATTCCCTTGCTGGCGCCGATTGAAGAGGCGCCCATCTGGCTACGTTTATACAACCTTCCCAAAGAATACTGGAATGAGGAGTCCTTTCAAGCTTTAGGTAGCAAACCTGAGTTCTACATCAAAGCAGACGAGGCTATCGAATCAAAGGATTTTAGTATGTATGCACGAATCTGTATCAGCTAGAAACCGCAAAAGCCACTCCGAGAACAAATTGAGATCATAACTAACACAAGATAGTGGCTACAAAAGTTTGAGGTTGAGGAATCAAATGAAAGATGCAATCACTGCAAAAAAGATGGACACACAGGGGAGACTTGTCTGATTGGCCCAAAAGGAAAAAAATATGGAGACAACAATGGAAGATGAGGTAAAAAAATTTGTGAGCAAAGCAAATACAATGGATGGGAAGGGAACAAAAGATGACACAACTCAGCCTCTGCAACAACCTTTCTTTCAAGGGGAGGGCTCAGTGGCTAACAACAATAGGCCCCATGGGGTGGAAGAAATAGTAATGGATGCTTCTCTCATAAACAAACATATGGAGGCTACAGGTTGGGTAGAAGACACCATAGTAAGAGTGGAGAAATCAGTTGAGATCTTGGATGAAGAAAAGTCCAGAGTTGCACCTCCCATGGACATGGGGTTAATGTCGGATTTAATCAAGAACACTGAGGACGCTCAGGACTTCGTACCTGAAAAGGACGAAACTAATGAAAATAGAGAATCTGATGGCGATGATGATGAGGATGAATGGGGATGGATGGATGAGGAAGACATTTTGGAAACAAGGACAGTAGAGAAAACAAAGCCTGTGTGCAACAAGGTGCGTATGGGGGAAAAGAAATCTAGAGGTAGAAAGTCAAATCAAGTTGGGATTGCATTGGTTGGGAGTGCTAAGGGACAAAGTAAACTGACAGTAGGGAAGGGAGTCACCCTTCCTCAAGGACAATGAAAATCATAACTTGGAATGTCAGGGGTTGTAATGCCCCTGACAAACATCGATTGATCAAATGAGGTTTGGATCAATTAAGGCCAGATGTAGTGTTTTTACAAGAGACTAAGCTAGATAAAGAGGAAGCTAGTTTGCTCATGAGATATTGGAAGTAGTGGGTGGGGGTCTTTGTGGACTCAGAGGGAGCCTCAAGAGGTTTGGGTATTCTTTGGAACCTGAACAATCACAAGGTAGAGGTAATCGTTGGTTCCCGTATGTGGCAAGTGTGTAAGATTCATTCCTTTCCTTTAAATGTTGATTTCATTTTGATTAATGCCTATGGCTCGTCAAAACCAACTCATCAAGGAGACTTTTGGCAACCCTTCTCTTCCCTCATTCAAAAACAAGAAGAAGGAGTTATCATTGTTGGGGGTGACTTTAATGCCATTTTGGATTTATGATAAAATGGGGGGCAAGAGAGGACCTTATGCGTCCCAAGTAAATTTTCAAAATTTTGTGATGGGCAATGGTCTTAGGGAAGTCAAATCCAAGGAAGGCCAGTTCACATGGTTGAATCGAAGGATTTTAGGGAACCATGTAGCAAAAAAGCTTGACCCCTGTTCTTCTTGGGAGGGCTCTGGGCGGAAACCCCTTTACTTTTTGTCTCAAATATCCAACCGATGGTGGCTTCAGACCATTTACCAGTGGAACTCATTATATAATTTGATGGCCCTCCCATCAGGTGCTCATTCAAAACTGAAAAGATGTGGTTGAGGGAAGGGAGCTTGAGAGATTTAATCAAGGAATGGTGGTCTGGGGCCCTAAGGTCATAGGTACTAAGGCTTTTGTTTTTGTCAAGAAACTACAATTTGTTAAGTCTAATATTAAAGAGTGGAACCGAATTAAGTTTGGCAATATTTTTGCCAATAAAAGAGATCTGGAGGAAAGTTTGGCCACACGGCAAGAGGTAATAATACAAAATGGAATGTCCTTCGAGACCTTTTTACAAGAGTGAGATCTCAAAAAACAATACACTGAAGTTCTGGCCCAAGAAGAGATCTACTAGCGGCAAAAATCAAGGGAGTGTTGGCTGAAGGATGGGGACAAAAATACAAAAAATTTCCATAACTCGGTCAAGGCGAGAAGGTCCTGGAACAAAATCACAACCATTTATAACAGTGAAAATGTCTTGCTAGACAAATTTGAGTATATCAATAGAGAGGCAATTGATTTTTTTTTGGCATTACTATCCAAGGAGAGTAATGTCAATTTAGAGCACCAACAAAATGGGCTCAATGCTATTACGGAGCTGATAATAGAAGCACAAAATCAGGCACTTCTGAAACCCATCCAGGTCAAGGAGGTTCGAAAGGCAGTTTTTAGCATGTTGGGTGACAAAGCTCCAGGGCTGGATGGTTTCCCAGATTTTTTCTATCAAACTTTATGGGATATAGTAGGAAATGATGTTTGGGCAGTAGCGGAGGAGTCACAGAGTAAGGCGAGTGTAGCAAAGGAACTAAATTGCACATTACTATCCCTTATCCCCAAAGCGGATCATCCTACTTCTTTTAATGAATTTAGGCCAATTTCATTGTGTAATACCATTTATAAAGTGGTAGAAAAAGTGATTTCAAATCGGTTGAAACCAATTCTGAACCACATCATTTCAGAAGAATAGAGTGGCTTTGTCCCAGATAGATCGATTGTTGAAGGAATAATAATTGCTCATGAAGCTATCCATACAGTACAACAAACAAAGGTGGATCAAATGTTGATCAAACTAGACATTAGGAAAGTGTATGACATGGTGGACCGGGAATTTATGCTCCAGGTTCTATACATTTTTATTTTTTCTAAAGAGTGGATTAGTTGGATTCAGACCTGTATAGGGGGAGTGTGGACTTTTGTTCCTGGTTAATGGCAGCCTGCAAGATTTCTTTCAAACTACCTATGGGATCAAACAAGGTGGTCCCTTATCACCTTTCCTTTTCATTATTTTGGCTGAAGTGTTGGGAAGGTTAATTAGCTTTCAGAAGCAACACGAATCCTGGAAAGGAATTAAAATTGCAGAGGGAATGGAGTCGGTAACACATCAACAATTTGTGGATGATACCCTTCTCTGTGGGCAGTCTTCACTTCAAGAGGCCAAAGTAATTAGAAGGACAATAGATACCTTTTGCAAAGTTACAGGTCAATTGGGCAAAATCTGAAGTTCTTTTTTTCAAAACCGGAGGTAGCAGACAACAAGAAATAGCCAACATCTTAGGAGTCAAAATGGGCACTTTACCTAGAAAATTCTTGGGTACCCCCCTTATTTGGAGGACCAAACCGCACTGCTTTATGGAACAACCATACTGGTAGTTGTGCTAACTGTCTTGAGGGTTGGAAAAGTAAATGGCTCACTCTGGCTGGGCGTATTCTGCTCCTTAAATCGGTTCTCCCTGCTCTTCCCGTATATTCCATGACGGCCCTAAAGATTCTGGAGAAAGTGCTTAGCTGCATACATAGAGGAATGAAAAAAATTATATGGAATGGCAAAGAGACAATTGACAAAATCCCCTTGGTGGCGTGGGATAAAGTTTGCCAATCCAAACAGGCAGGGGGTGTAGGATTGTGAAATTGGACTCTACTAAATGAGGCAATGGGAGCAAAATTGATATGGCAGATTTATTCTCACGCGAATCAGAGGTGGATGCAAATCCTAAAACACAAGTATCTTGATCAGATGAGTAGATAATGTATATTTACCATCAAAACCCTACCTAAAGGTGCTGCTATCTAGAACTTTATCGCTTCCTGTAGATATGTTATTACTGAGAACATCACTTGGGAATTAGGCAATGGGACATTGACCAAGTTCTGGACGGATTCCTGGGACGGGAGGCCGACTCTCTCAGATAGACAAGGTCTTGAGGATATCAAACAGGTCACCAAAGCTTAGTGGGGAGAGAAGGTAGGGGATTTTCTCACAAAAATCAGGGCTCATGGGGTAGACCTGTGTGAGTAGAAGGAAGTGGATAACCTTCCCTTGACAACACATCACAAAGACCTATTGAAGAATATCATGCAGGAGTACATGCTAACCTTATCCAATAAGGAAGATACTCTTGGATGATGTGGATCAAAATTAGGGTAGTACTCGGTCAAGATTGTTTATAGTATTTTAGAAAAAATGGAAGGTAGAAAGGATTGGCCAATTAAACTTTTATGGAGTTCCCCTATCCTTCTAAAAGCGGGAGCCTTCTCTTGGCTGGTTTTGAAAAGATGCATCCTGACAGGGGAAAGACTGTGTAGATTGGGCTTCCTGGGCCCTTTTAGATGCATAATGTGCAAGAAGGTAGAAGAATCTTTGGATCACCTGCTTCTACAATGTGAGGAAGTGCAGAAGGTATGGAGCTTCCTACTAGGTAAGCTAGGTTGGGCCGTCCCGTTACCTTATTCAATTTGTGACCTCTTCTCAAGCTGGAATCTACCCAGCCGCAAGTCTGTTTTCTCTAGCCTCTGGTTAGTAGCCCCCTCCCTTGTTGTATGGGAGATTTGGAAGGAGAGAAATAGAAGAATCTTCCAAGAAAAAGAAGAATCAGTGGGGAGCTTGTGTTCAAGGGTAGAAAGAGCAATAGTTGAAGTTGTATCGGTGGCGGCTAGGAACCATTACCTGGCAAAACACCCTTTCATTAATGAAGACAGAGACATACAAGTGAATTGGCCTCTTGTGGATTGCCAACCCGTTAATGGGTCTTTGGGGGTTAATCCTTCATCAGATAAAGGGGAGGTCATATGGGAGCCACCTAGCACGGAATGGATAAAAATAAATTTTGATGGTGCTTCTAGAGGAAATCCGGGAATCTCAGGTGTTGGGGTAGTGGTGAGGAATGATAAAGGATCTATCCTTTTCAAAGGAGCACGACGTCTGCAGGATGGTACGAATAATGAAGCGGAGGCTCAGGTGACACTTCTAGCAATTGAGTTGGCCTTAAATATGAAAGTCCAACTATTGCATTTGGAAGGAGACTCTCATGTGGTCGTTAATGCAATTACTAAAGGCAACACTCCATCCTACAAATTATCTCGTTGGATGTCTATCATTCGAGGGAAACTCAAATCTTTTGAGGAATTTTGTGTCTCCCACATCAGCCAAGGTGCAAATGTAGTGGCAGATCTACTCTCTAATATTGGTTGCGACATGAATAGTTATATGGCCAAGTGGTGGACTAGAAACGGAAGATTGTGGAAGTGGTCTTAAATGCAGTCCTAGAAATATGCATCCAACAACATGCACACAAGGAAGCCTGTTATGGCAAGTGTATTCAAGATGGTGTTTGCTATTAAAAGTGGCAGTTGTCCATGACAGACAATACGATTTAGAGATGGTGGTGGAGTGCAGAAAATCTGTTGTGAAATCTCATGGCCTTTACGACACCACGCCTGCATTTATTACCCATCTCAAACGACGATGGAGGAATTTAATTCCTTTGGTTTGCGAGCTGGGGGTTACGTTTGTATTTAGTGCAATCTTTAATGGTTTTTATGACATTTTTATTGTAGATGCTGGAGAGAATACTTTGTGGAGGTTTCATGGAAGCAAATTTCACTCTGCGAACCGAGAAGAAGTTGGTGCCTTTCCTGGGCATAGTATTAGAGAAGAGGATACAGGGGCTCTTCAGGTACAAGGAGCTGAAATCGTGGAGTGCGACGCGCCTTATGCTTGGAGAAGAGGTGTCGCACATCCATTTCCGCTACCAGACGAACATGGAGGTGTATTCCCTGATTTTGGCATGGGCATGCGAGTTTGAGTCAGAGGTGGAGAAAATCAGACTCACTCTGATAAAATTGATTGATGGGGAGTATCTAATCAACCTCGACTCCATTCTGGAGTGGTTAGTGCCTTGGATAGGTATTCGCATTAAGGAAGGTGATGACCAGGAGGAGCTGTTGTCATTTGTTCGTGGACCAAAGGATGACATAAAGGACCAATGTCGCGAATGAGCCCACATTGGTTGGGAAGCCATGAAGCTCTATGTAAAACTCATTTGAATGGATGAAGTCTTGAAGGATTTAAAGGTGGTGGTGCGGATGGAGGTTGGGAGGGAGCTGCGAGATAGGTTTGAGGAAGAGTGGGTTGTTCAATTGCTGGCAAGTTTGGAAGGAAACCCTGAGTTTGGATGCTTGGAATGCATTCCAAAGATGAAAACCAAAGCGGCAAGGGGTAAAGCATCGACTGATAAGGTGGATGGGGAGAAGGTGAACCAAAGCGAGAGCGAGTGAGTGGCCATTTGGCCATTATTTTTTCCATGCTTTTTTAATATATTGTTATTAGCTATTTTTAGTCATATGTCTGTAATATTTGGTGCGGGAGATGCACAAGACTGGTTCCTCTTTTGGGTTTGCATTTGAATGGCTGTAGAATAGGTTATGACTGTGGATATTTTGGGCCGCTATTTACAGCATTTAAATGGCCTATGGATGCTGGTGGATGTATATCTTTTATTTCTGAATTAATATAATACAAAAATTACCGATCAAAAATAAAATAAATTACTTAAATGATATTTTTTATTAAAAATATTTGTATATGTAATAAAATATTATTTAGAAAGATATATTTTTTGAATATACAAATATAAATCATAGAAATATACAATAATACAAAGTATTAAAAGGTAACATATAACTACATATTATTTAGTACATATTCTAAGTTAAAAGATAATTGTCTAAGATTTTAATTTTTTATAACTATTATTATCTTTTTTAATGTAAAAAATAAAAATGGTTATTTGAATTAGTTGATTATTAGTCTATTAGTAAAGCTCTATGAAAGTGAAATGGAAATAGAAATAGTCAATGTAATTTGAATTATAATTGTAACTTTGAATTTTATACATTTATATGTATTGTATTTTGATTGTGAGAAATGAGGTTGTATTAAAAATAGTAAGATACATTGTAATATTATCTAATTCTATTCCACTTATAAGCGACGAAGTATTAAACTACATGAAGATGACTCTAATCTAACTAAAATAAATAATTATAATAACTAAAATATTATTTTTATTTTATGGGTAAGATACAACAGAGTTGCAGAGGGTTTATATATTACTAAAATATTGTTATTGTAGATATTATATTATTATATTGTATATTATTATATTGATCATAATATTTTATTATCAATTTTTTATATTATTAGATTGCATGAGGATAACCCCTTTGTGTGTGTGTGTGTGTGTGTGTGTGTGTGTGTGTGTGTGTGTGTGTGTGTGTGTGTGTGACCAACAAGATTGAATTAGGGTAACAGAATATTTGTGTTTGTGCATGGAATAGATGTATACATATAGGAGGTGCAATGAAGGTTGAATACATGAAAATGGAAAAATTGGTAATTGTGATTTGAATTTGGGAATGTGTATAATCAAAAAGAGTTGAAGGCTAATAAAATGAAATATGCCATAACCCTCTTTTTTCAACTAGACAAGACTTGCTTATTATTATTATTATTATTATTATTATTAAATTACATATATTTTTAGACAAGAGAAACCCACTTGTCTATGCACACCCAACCCCTTGTTATACAAATATACCCAAAATTACAATTATTATTATTATTATTATTATTATTATTAATAAAGATAAGTGCTATCATTAATGGGGATAGCTCCCTATACTACTTGAGGCTATGAAAAATTACATATATTTTTAGACAAGAGAAACCCACTTGTCTATGCACACCCAACCCCTTTTTATACAAATATACCCAAAATTACAATTATTATTAATATTAATATTAATATTATTATTTTTAATAAAGATAAGTGCTATCATTAATGGGGATAGCTCCCTATACTACTTGAGGCTATGAAAAATTACATATATTTTTAGACAAGAGAAACCCACTTGTCTATGCACACCCAACCCCTTTTTATAAAAATATACCCAAAATTACATAAAGATCCAAAAAGTTATCACCCCACACTTATCCAAGTATACCCCAATACTATTATGACAATACCTTGAAATTACACTTGCCACCTTGATATATCACAACAGCGAATTCACCAATGTTGATTGCATTGCGAGTGGAGTTCTTCGGAAGCCACCAATCGTTAGACTCGGTTACCCTTCGAAAGGGTTCCATATTTCTATTTAATACCGTGCACCTAAATATCTCACATGCATTCTCCTCAAATGTCTTCAATCTCTCCCGCTCTTCCTTCCATACTTCCCTGTAGGCCATCTCACGAATGGTGTCACTGTCTACAAATTCCTCATCCTCTACATACTCCTCACGATCTTCCCCTTCCTCATTACCATCTTCATCGCCATCGCCATCGCCATCATCCTCTGAGTCCGAGGGTAGGTAGTTATCAAACAAGAAGTATATCTTTAGAATGCTCACTTTGACTTCTTCCTCCAAACTCAGAATGGCGTTGGCAACACAATCTGCGATAAATGGTTTTATGAACCTTGCTAACAGTTTAACCACACGCTCCTTTGAATCGATGATATCCACCAGTGGTAGGAGAACGACTTCCAACACAATAGCATCACACCAATGTCTATCATAATTTAGAGTGATGCCCACAAGCCTCCGCACAAAGTCATACACATAATTTTCAGTGCAAAATAGGTTTCTCAACTACATATTCAATGCGTTTTCACAGTTCACACAACTGACCCTTCCAAAGTATGCCATTGCCAAAAAAAACCTCTGCAAAGCTCCCGAAATGACACTCACACTTTCCTGTTTTACCTTTGCCCTACAAATTTGCCATATAAAGTTGTGATTTGTGATGTCAATCAAATGCGCTGTGTCCATATCCTATTAGGATCTCTCATCCTACAAAAATGCCATTATCAATGTAGTAGCAATTTCTAGGCGTCATGATGAGCTACTTGGGGGCCATGTGATCCAGCCGCCAAAGAGACAATTTCTTGCTCGCAACCTCAGATTCGTACTTCGACAATGTTTATCAAGGTGCCACCACAATGTCCCGATAGCTGATAGGGTTCAAAAGATTGTAGACATGCTACCCGATCCCCTGTTAAGGATATCTTCGGCAGTCCTTCAAGCACTGTCCTTTGATATCCTCCGTTGCAGATGTTTGGCAAAAGTAAACAAGAACATCATAGTCTCCCACACTGAGGTTTGCAAGGTAATCAGCCACCTGATTCCCCTCTTTGTAGACATGCCCAATATCGTAGCTCCCAATTCTCTCCAGGTGTTCTTTTATCACAGGGACCCATTTATTAAGCTGCCAGCTATGAAAACTTGATTGACTGATCTTGGTTATTATAATTTGCGAGTCGCCCTCAATTATGATTCTAGAAATTCCTTGCCTGACACAGAGACGTAATCTTACCTCTAATGCACGAATCTCTGCTTCATTGTTTGTGGCAACTCCAATGCTACCAAACAACCCATGAAGGATATTGCCCCGTTCATCCCGAATTATGGCTCCAATACCTGATACCCCCGGATTCCCCTTACTGGCACTGTCAAAGTTCAATTTTGTCCAACTCCTCGGAGGGGTCGCCCATATAATGGTATTTCTATCATGGCACTTTGTTGGGATCACATTTATTTGTGGCTCTTTGAGAACCCATTTCTTCTCCATCTGTGCATCCCAATTAGTGTATATCTTAGCCCTTGCTATTGTTTTCTTCCCATTCATTACTTCTTCTATTGCAGTTTTGATCTTTTCCACCAACATCCCCTGTGATAATGATGTCTCCTTGAAAATCCTCCTGTTCCTTTCTTTCCAGATATGCCATACAATTAAGGAAGGTCCAATTAACCATATATCACACCATTTTTGTCTTCTGATTGTTTGGCCATGAAAGAATGAATTCAAAGAGTCTTTCATTTTTAACAACCACCCAATTAATACTTTCAAGAAACCAATTCCAACAAAATTCTGCAACTGGACACCAAAAAAGTAGATGATTTGTTGATTCTTCCTCCGCACAGCACATAACACAGCGACTAGGGCCTGAGATACCTATATTTTTGAGTCTGTCCCCAGTTAGAATTCTGTTATTATTATTATTATTATTATTATTATTATTATTATTATTATTATCATTATCATTATCATTATCATTATCATTATCATTATCATTATCATTATCATTATCATTATCATTATTATTATCATTATTATTATCATTATTATTATTATCATCATTATTATTATTATTATTATTATTATTATTATTATTATTATTATTATTATTATTATTGATTATTATTATCAGTATCATTATTATTAGTAAGAGTAATGTTAGTTAGAAATTATGAATTTATTAAGGTTGAAATACTTTAAAGGAAAATAATTAATGAGTGGTGACACGTGTGACGTCATGAATTTAATTTGGAAAGTATTTATTCATTCAAATATCAATTGATCACATGTCATAGGAAAAAAAAAAGAAGTTTCTAGAAGAGACTTTTCAAATTACATTTCTCGCATGTAACCCCCACCTTATCAATAATTAATTTTGCATGGAGCTTGTTTTGGAAAAGGAATCCCTAATCAAATAATTTCTTTAGTAGTGGGATAATGACTTCTTTTCTATATAGTGGATTCTAGTTTTCGAAAAAAAAGGGGGAGTTTTGATGGAAGCATTTTTGAAATCTTCATATTAGTAGTAGTAGGATTTTGTGAGCACTTTGTATGGTAGAGGGTAGGATTTTCAAAGCTTTTTGAAGGAGATTTTATCAAGCTACAAGGAGGAGGTGGAGAAAACTATCTAAGAGATTGGAGGCAAATCCTTCAACAAGTTTTTCGTTCAATCCAGGTTCCATCCTTGTTTACTTTCTTGGTTTCCTTTCAAATAAAAAGGGAAGGGGATTTTATTATTTACGCATGATGTATTTTGTAGGAATTGTGGGAAGGGGATCTATTTCTTCTTGTACTTGCATGCATGAAATTTATGTGAAAGGTTTTATGTAGTTTGTAAAGAATAAGATTTGCACATTAGATTTCATTTTGAAATTCTTAGAAAAATCCTCTTCTTTGTTTCTTTTCCAAATTCAAAGAAATCTTAGAAAAAAAAGAGATAAATAGAATGCATATTAGGATGAATTGAAATAACAAACTTTTCTTTGACCAAAATGATTTTTGGAAACAAATAAAGCATATTTTTACCCCCCATAAATGCATATCTTTGAATTGAATATATATACACACACATTGAATGCAATATCTATTTCCCCGAAGTCAATGTGTGTCTCAGTAACACATGCAATTTTTTCAAAAAAATATTTATTTTTTAATAATTATTTTATTGTAATCTTATTGGTCGGATACTTCTACGCGATATGGATTGTATAAAAAAAAGTATAATAATATTATTAAATTAAAATTGTTAAATCAAATCGTACTAAATCAAATTGTACTATTTATTCATTAACTTATTATTATGAAATTATTATTATTATTGTAATGAATTATTGAATAGTTTAAGTGTTTTCCACAATTTATGCCCTAAAAGAGGGTTTTTTTTTTCTTTTGGCCGTAACTTAGTCATACAGAGGCACTTTTTCTAAAATCTTATATCATTGGAAACCTCTTTCCAAGCTCTATCCAGATCTGGAGGTTTGAATTTTTTGATTTTGCTTTTTGCTGTCAAAGCCAAAGATTCTTTTTGCACTCTGGGAGACATAATGATAGGGAGGATAGTGCTAGGTGGTTGTTAAGTGGCTAGTATGTTTGTTAAGTGATAGATCCTTATTGTTTTGAGGTGTAGTCCCCAAGGACAGAGTGCATATATCTCAAAGTCAGCCTAACAACTCACCATGATCCACCTCCCTATGTCAAACTCTTCTTGGCTACTTAAAGGCTCCAACTCCCTAGTTGTTGACAATCTTTCAAGTGCTCAAAAACCAACTTAAAAAGCCAAACTCACCAAATAGGTTGAATTAATGTTAGGTTAACCTATTTCAACTTGTTTTGTTGGATTTCATGCTTTGCAACCTTCACTTGCATACCCGATTTGACAAAAACTTGGTTTTAGTCCTAAAACGGGCTACTAGGCATTAGCCCTCTATTTGAGGTTTTGTGCTCACCCTGTTCAAATGATGGACTTCCAAAACAAAAGCTTCATATTTATGGATACCCTTTTGGGAGTACTTAAAGATTCACAAAGTTTCAGGGTCTCTCAAGCCTTATCCATGACTGTCCCAAAAATGGGTGAAAAAGGAGGGTTTTGAAGGTTTTTAAAGGTGAAAACCAAGATTGAAACTAAAAACCTCCAATATGGGACAAGAAACCTTAGTGCCATCATACTACTGACTAATTAGGCCACAAATAAGAAGATTTACACTTCAAAGTTTGAAGAACAAGTTTTTTACAAAAGTTGCTTATGAGGAAAATGCAATATTTTACAACTTTTCCAATATTGCCTCTTTCAAACACATCATTTGCAAAAAAAACCAATTAAATTCAACATGTAAGCATGTCTACCATTTATAAATAAGGAGAATCATGTTAGCCCTGCATACACATATTAGGCAATTACAAAAATTGGATTATTTCACTATCAAAGCTAACTGTTGCTGCCCTTTTGTCTTTCACTATTTTTTTTTTTGTTGTTCACTATGACTTGCACTTTCACTGTTAAAACTCTTAACAAAAGGTCTATTTTGTGCCCCTTAAAAAGGCTCAGTCTTCAATGGCTTATTGTCCTTCATACCTATCATTTTGAAGGAGAAGATTACACATAGAACTTCAAAGAAAATGTAAAACTCAGTCCTAGTTGACTGTGACAGCAAATTGGCATTCCAATCTTGCCTCAAAGATCATTGATTGATCTTGGCAACTTCAAACCTATAGATGACATCAAAATCACTCCTTGTACTTGTTTGAAAGCAATTAGAAGGAGGTATAACAACCTTACAAGCTCCAATGCATGATGGAGAGTAGGCTAATGAAAGAAAATAGACTCTAAAATAGTGACTCACTGTCTTTTACATTATTTTCACAAACTAAACTTGAAAACATTATCCTCATGGCTTAGAAAGCCTCTTTGCCTTGGCATAAAAACATCATCATCAAGGCAAGTTTGTTCAACTATTAAATACACTTGCTATAGAAGAGCAAAGCATCAAATTTCTTCAAGACCCTAGCCAAATGGCACACTTGCCTAGGGCTTAATGGCCACAAAACTCCTCACACCTGCATTCTTGAAAAAAAAACATGTATTTACATAGTCTACAAGTTTACCAACTAGTTCTTGGGAAGCAATGAACATTTTAGGACTCCAAGAAGCCAAGTTGGTCAAGCATCCTTGCCAATTCCCAGACAAGGCAGTGAAACTGTCAAATCAAACTAATTTTGCTACAAACTCAAAACTTGATAAAATCAAATGCCACCAAAGGGAAAAGTTTAATAAAACATATTAGAATCTGAAAATTCAAGAATAGTATGGCCAAGTACAGCTGGTGTATGGACTGTTGTTCACATGGAGCCAAAACTAGAGAAAAACCAAGTAAAACTAGTGCAAGTTTGCAAAATACTTCTTAACTTTGAATGATCAACCCTTACAATAGTTAAAACAGGAGATTAAATAATACTCCAAGTTGGTTAGCCTCCTGTACGGATAGGTACATGTCCAAGGGCACTTAATTTTGACATTTTGATGCCTAAATGACAACTTTTGGTGCCTAGAAAATGCAAGATTGACCTCCAAAACTAACCATCACCTAAAAATACTTCTCATACCTAAAACCCAGGCATAAAACATGTCTTAAACCTTTTCAAAACAAAAACCACAAAAAAAACTCATTTTTCCATCATTTTGCCAAGCAACACCAAACTGGCAACTTTGAGCAAAAAGATGAAAACAAGAAACCAAAACCACACAATGAGTTCAAAACTCATCCAAACAACCTAGAACAACTTCAAAAACATCCTAAACAACTTTCCAACTTAAAACAAACAAAAATCAAACCTGTGATGAAAATGAAGCCGAGAATGAAGCTAGGTGCTCCTGCACCACATAACTTGAGCATCTAACCTTCGTTTTTCGAAAACTTTATATCATTGGAAAACTTGTTCTGTGTTCTTTCCATTCATATGAGTTTTCTTCTGCAGGTATATTTTATTGAGTTTTTTGCTTTTCAGCACTCTAGTGAATATCTTGGATGTTTCAGGTCCTGGGATCTCTTTCTTTGAGTAGGATGTCTCGTCTTTGGTTGTTCTTTCTATATTTCTAGTCTTCTATCTCTTCTGATCATTGTAGCATTTTATTTATGCAAATGCACTGAGATAAAGTGACACTGTGCATTGTATACTTGGGATCTTACACATCTTGTGCCTTATTGTACATGCACTACTTATAAAGTGCCACGGGGGGTTGATGTTTGCCTTTGTTTGCCATCTACCTTTGTCACGTGAGTGTTCCTTCCATGACATTAGCCTCATGATGTGTGTCAAGTGAGTGTTCCTTCCATGACACTATGTACTTTCTCTGCACCTTCAATGTTCCTGGTTCTTCGTCATGTAGTTCTTGTTGTTCATTCTTTTCAGTGAACTTGTCCCTCTTCCTTTACAACATTATGGGGAGGTTTGTTCTGTTGTTCTAATGCTTCCTTGGTTTGATTGATCAGCTCTTCAGGCTTTGGCATTTCATGCCATCTGTATCTTCGAGTTCAATTGATTGTCTTTGTTTGCCATCTGATTCAAGTAGTGTCATTTGAGGGCACTCATGTAGATTACAGTCTTCTCTACCTGGTCCTATTCTATTTCAGTGGAGGTTCTTCAGATTATCAGTTACTCTTCGACAGTGTTTGTAGCTATTTCATGCTTGAGTGGTGTTCTTCATTCTCTTCTTTTTGTTCCTATCTCTTGGAACACTCTTGTTTGGAGGCTTCTTAGTCCTTCACTTGAGCTTTCATCTCTTCTTGGAGAGGAGTTTTGTTCCCACGGGGTTTTCTCCTTTTTCTCCACTTTACAGAGATTTTATTATACTCGGGTACCTCATCAGGCCTGGTTGTTGGGACCCATTGTTGCTTTCCCTGCATTTTTTTATGGTTTTTTAGTTCTTAGTTGTTTTTTAGCTACTCCCTAAGTTCATCTTAAGGGGGGCTGTTAGAGTAATCTTTTATTAGCTAATAATTATTTATTTAATTATTAGTCTATTATACTCTATGCTTAAGCTAAACTTAGGAATCTTATAATTCTTTAGGGTTTTTTTCCTTTAGGGTTTTGAGTATCCTTTTATAAGGATTCTCTCTTTGTATTTTCATAACTGTAATTATTGAATTGCATTCTTGTTGCACAATCAATATGACTCCTCTTTTTCTGGATCTCTGAATTTTGGCCTCCATAGTTTTTTTGTTTTTCTCTTTCTGTGACAGGTTTGCATGCAGGTGATCTTTGGGAGTTGTAGAGTTGATTTTTCCTCAACTCCAATAATATTATATTGTTATCTTTATTCTAATGGAAATTACAAGATATGAAAGACAAAAAAATGAGAGTGTAATTAGCAAAATTAAATCAATTTAAATCTAATCAAAGCTCCATTCCTTTTAATCAAATAGTGGATGGTTTTCTATATATAATTTTAGATAAAATTTAATTCTTCAAATTTATGTAATATGTTATTATTTTATATTATGATTAATTAAGATTGTATTATATTGTACTATATTATTTTATATTAATAATGTATATATATATTTTTTGGTAATTATATTAGAAATATGGGCAGAGATAACTAAAGCAAGATTAATTAAAATCAAATAATACGTTGTTCTATTGATTTCAACACTCAATACATGGCTAATATATAGTCACTTACATAGGCAAAAAACCTCCTATTTTTTTTACACAAAGTAGGGCCGAAGGCCAGCTACGTTGGAATTACACTAAAAACCAGGCTCATCTGAAGCCTCGAAGGGCCTGAAAAATGACAATGAAAAGAAAACAAACATAAAAGGGAAATTGCTCCTACATCACTGGGTGCTCTTGCATCATCCTGTCTTCTAGCATTAACCTGTCTAAAGTTTCAAGATAATTAGGAGGTACACCATCCCTTCCACTAAAATCCCAACCACCAACATGCTCTGAAGCCCACTTGGCCAAATAATCAACCACTCTATTCCACTCCTTGGGAATATGACAAAAGGAGACAAATTCCAATGTATTACACAATTGTAAAATCTATCTAACCACAGAAGCTAATTTCCAACTCACATCATTCAGATTTTGTTTGTTCAACATGTCTACAACAATATGAGAATCCAACTCACAAATAATCTTCCTCCATCCTAAAGAACAACCTCACTCAACAACAATCTTAATAACTAGGGCCTTCATAAGATTGTTAGAGTGCTGCCAAATATAAATAGAGAAGAAAAAAATTGCACAACCATTATCACCTCTACCTTTACCTCCAATACCTGCGTGTCCAGGATTCCCACAGAAAGAGCATGCATTCACTTTTAAGATTCCCATAGGAGGGGGAATCCACCTTCCATCTCTACTTATTTGCTGCTTCGCATGTCGAGATCTATTTCCAGTAGCACAGTCCATTTTAATGTTTTCCAATTGCAGATTCCTTACAATAGCATAATCACCTAGATCAACATTTTCAGACAAATTGCACTTAGCCAAGATTGTCTCCTGAAGCCTATTAACTATCTTCTGCCATAGTTGAGGACTCCCTATATGTGAATCACAAAATACCCTATGATTCCTTTCCAACCACAAATTATAGATAATAAGGGTTGGCCCAATAGCCCAGGCCACTTGAAGAAAAGAGGTCTTTGTTGGGGGTCTGCCCAAGCTATCCCAAAACTCAATTAAGGAGGTAGCATGAAAGCAAGCATGTTGCCAAGCCTCCCACCACTTGTGCCAAATCTCCCTAGAGAAAGGGCATAGAAAAAATAAGTGGGAGCAGTCTTCCTCATTATGCATACAAAGATAACAGATAGATGGTCTTTGGAAGCCTCTCTTACGAAGATTCTCCCATGTGAGGCATTTCCTCTGAGCAACCAGCCATAAGAAAAAATTACATTTTGGCCAAGAGAAGATATTCCAAACCTTCTTCCACCAAGGAACATCCGTTAGGCCATGCAATTTCCTATCAAGCTGAGCATAACCTTCAACAACTAAAAACTTGCCTTTTGGGTTAGGACCCCAAGCCAAAATATTTCTCTCCTTGAGGGAACTACATAACCTACCCTCCAAGATATTAACCAACACCACACGATCTTCATCCTAGCCACTCAAGGGCCATTCAAGAGGATCCTTCCAGCAAGTCACCTCAACCTGTCCAATGTGCCTAACCGTTTTAAAATTCTCTACCTTAACCCATCCAACATCAGTGAAAATGTTGCAAAGAGGCTGAAGTTGTGGATAACTAGACAGAATAGGAGGGTGACCATCCCAAGAGTCCTGCCAAAAAAGAGCTTCAGAGCCTCTATTAAAAATCTAGAAAAGACCATCTTTAATAAGTTGGCCACCTTTTTTAAGAGTATTCCAGATACAAGAGCCCCTGCCCACTAAACTAAGACGAGACACCTAATGATCATTAGCACCTGGGAGATACTTGTGGGTTAAAATCTTGGCCCAGTCCTGATCTTGACTGTTACACCACCTCCAATACAGCTTAGCTGCCAAGGCCTTGCTAACCAAAGCAAAAAAATCTGAGGCCAAGACACCTGGCATGTCTCGTTCTACAAACAAAGTCCCACTTCACTAAACTCCACTTAGAAGAAAGAAAACTACTAGACCAAAGAAATTGATGGGAAAGAGCATCAAAATCTCTCACAAAGCTAGAGGGGGAAACCCGCACAAAAAACCTATAAATGGGAAGTGCTTGCACCACATTTTGTAAGTTCTGATACTAAATGTAAAGAACGGATGCCAATAGCTAACAAGATGAGAAGGGGGGGGGGGGGGTGAATTATACAAACTTAATCTTCCATAAAATCAACAGATTCAACCTCAGTAACATATACTTCAACAATATAACCAAAAACTGCTAAACATGCAAACTCATAAACACATAAATATCATAACACATATAACACCAGATTTAATGTGGAAACCCAAATAGGGAAAAACCACTGTGGGATTTCGGACCCACTAAGAAATATACTCTTCTAGAGTATGCTCGGTTAAAAGCAAATCCTGTTAAAGATTACAAACACATTGCTAGATGTGACCCAGTTAAGGGATTTCCCTCAGATTTGTTAGGATCTTCACTTTGTTAGAAGTGACCTTGTCAAAGGATTTCAAACACTCATTTAGAATGTCACCTTGCTAGAGGGTTTACAAATAATACTGTTAAGTCCACTCGGTTAAGAGATTTTCTGTCACTTACAAAATAATAGTAATAAAAATATATATGCAACTTCACATCTAAAATGCTAAAGCAGATTCTCATTTGCTGAAAACAATCCTGTCATAGGACTTATCTTGTCCCTCTGTTGGGCTCCCTACTCTGTTATTCAAACAGGTCTTCAAGCTTCTGTGCTCGGCAATCACTATGTAGCATCCATGTGTTTACACTTTCCCGCATTCATTGTTCATCAACAATTTCTTATTTATAAACAATTTGCTAACCGCTTAATCTCCTTGATCACATTTCCCATTATCAATCTTAGCCATCAGATCTTCAATCTAGACTAGGTTCAATGTATCTTTCGATCTGAAAACATTTTACCTTGCCTAAGGACTTGCATTCCTTTCTTGGAACTTTCACAAGGTTATTGTGGTTCAATCTGCGCTGTAGATCTTCCTGTCCATCTTTGATTGCCATATATCCTTAACAAACTTCATGCATGACATACCAATCATTTAACAACTCTAGCTCGTCATTGTCCTTCATTAAATAATGCTTGTATTCATCCAATGCGCACTGTAATAACTCGGTTGCAACTCGGTAAATACTAAACTTTACTCGGTAGACATTCTGCCTTCATTAACCGATATCGATAACCTTAGGGTTTACCGACTAGGTTCTTTGCTCGGTAACATAGTATAGTATTAACCTTACAATCAACAACATTTGTAGGATATCAAAACAATCTAAACATCATGATCTCATCATTGTCTAACTCAGTGATAGTTGCCCATTGAATAACTTATTTCTCCCCTTATTCATCACATACTTTCTATGTCACTTACCAACCACTTAATACTCATCAAAACAATCTTCTCAAGATATGGAAACATCATACTGAATCAGAAAATCAATTTCTTGACATCAATGACAAAATAATGTTATAAAGATAGTTATCATCCCTTTTTCAGTTATATCAATAATCTTCAACAACCTTCTCAATATCCTTAATGAATATCAACAATCTCCTTTCTACTGAAAATGCCAACATATTCTTCAGAAGAATCACTCTTCCAGCAGAGGATAACCTCCTGCAAGTCCAATGATTAACCTTCCAATGAAATTTATCCAAAATTCCTTGCCAAAAATCTTCGCCCTAAACCCCCAAATCTAAAGAAATCCCGAGGAACAATAAAGGAAGGGACCCCGTCTGAAATCTGAGGATCCTATTTTGAATAAGCCGAGGAGTATTAAAGAAATATATGGATGATTTATCTTCATTAATTTTCTGACCCGAGGCTTTGCAATAGATATCCAAAACTCTCCTGAAATTCACTACCTCATTGATTCTGGCCCTGCCCTTCAAACCTGTGTCATCCACAAATTGAAGATAAAAGTAGGGAGGTAGAGAATTTCTCCAACTCCAACCTTGAATAAGACCATGTCTCACCTGGGAAGTGAGAAATCTGCCAAGACCTTCAGCCATGAGAATAAATAAATAGGGAGATAAAGGGTCCCCTTGCCAAAGTTCTCGTGAAGAGCTAAACAATTATGAGGGTTCCCCATTAATAAGAACTGAGAAAGAGGTAGCAGTCACATAACTAATAACCCAATTCACCCACTCTTCTCCAAAACCAAAATCCAAAAGGATCTTCTATAAGAAATCCCAACTCACCCTATCATAAGCTTCGGCCATGTCAAGTTTAATAAACATAGCCTTCTCCTTAGAGGAAGCCATCGAATGAATAGCCTCTGTTGCTATCACAAATCCATCAAGGATTTGCCTTCCAGCAATGAAACCACCTTGCTCCTTAGAAACCAAAGTGCAAAGGAGAGGTTTAAGTCGTTCAACAATCAATTTAGTGATTGTCTTACAAACAACATTACATAAAGCAGTAGGCATGTACTAATCCAAGCTATTAGCCCCCTCCTTCTTAGGAATGAGACCCAAAAAGGTGGAATTCATATATTTGAGCATTTGTTTATTCCTATGAGATTCCTGAACTACATCTAGAAGATCATACTTTACAATCTCCCAACATTCCTAAAAAAACTTAATAGGAAACCCTTCAGGGCCATGAGCCTTGCCTTTTTTTATTTGAAACACAACCCCCTCAAGTTCAAACAACAAAATGGGGTGCAAGAGAGCATCATTCATTTTAACAGAGACAAGAGGGGGAATACAGTTCAAGATGACCTCTCTTCCATCGTAGCTTCAGGATCCTCTTTGGTAAACAAATTAGAAAATAAACTGACGGCTTCTGTAGCAATTGATTATTTAGATGAAAGATGAACCCCTTTTGAAGATATGAGAGAGATAATAGAGTTACCATACCTCCGAGCCTTAACATAATTATGAAAAAAGTTGTGTTTCTATCACCTTCTTAGAGACAATCTACATGAGACTTTTGTTTCCAGAAAATCTCCTCACGCAACTCCCACTCTTCTAAGTCCTTAAGAGCAAGGGACTCGACCATACTGAGCTCAACATTCATCCCTTGATCCCTAATTTGATGTGTAACCTCATCCAACTCGGATTGAGCTATCATCTCGTGTCTATGCAGATTCCCAAAACATTGTTTATTCCACCTCTCCAGCCTATATTTCACATGTTGTAATCTCTTCCCAAAGGTGTACATAGCCCGCCCGTGGGTAGGCACCCCTTCATACCACCAATCAACCATAAGATCCTTTCATGACTGATCATGAAGCCACATCAATTGAAATTTGAAAGAGGGGTTTTTGGAGGTTCTAAAAGATGTAATAGAAAGCTTAATAGGCCAATGATCAGAACCCCTCCAATCAAGAATATCTGAACTGGTGGACCACCTATCATGCACCCAATAGTAGGAAACCAAAAATCTATCAAGCCTTTAAGAGATAGCCTCAACACCACTCCTCCTATTATTCCATGTAAAGACACCATTAATTGGATTCACATCAATGAGATACAAGAGACCAGTATTATCTCTGAGTAAATTTGAGGAAGGATCGAGCCTGAATAACCCACCTCGCTTTTCCTCCAAACTAGTACCGATATTAAAATCTCCAGCCAAAATCCAGGGGAGAAAAGGATCTTGAGCCTGAACAAGATTAGTGTGAGCCCAAAGATGTGACTTACTCACAAGATCAGTAGGAGCATAAATATTAGAGAAGAGGCTTCTTTCTCCAGTCTCAAAGCTAGAAGTGACCATAGAAATGGAAGACCTGCTAGAAAACCACCACAAAGGGGAAACTTTCCTCAAGTTCCAGAAGCAAGCAACACCCCCCCCCCCCCCCCCCTCTAAAATGACATGAGAGCTCACTCCCTGCTAAAGGCCCTAAGGCCAGACACGCAAAGCACAACTAGCCAAACCATCCACTGGAAGCTTGGTTTCCTGAATAAAAACAACATCAGGAGACTCAGAGTCAATTAATCTGTGAACAACCTTTTGTCTAGGGATGATGTTCAACCCCCTTACATTCCATGAGAGAACAATGATTTGTGTGGTTGAGAGAAGTGGTAATCAATGGGCTTCACAGACCTTGATTCAACCAAAGTATTACCAATAAGCTTAACCTTTTCCTGATCCGTTTTTCGTCCACTCCTTAGAGGTTTGTCTAAAGAACCCTTTTTGAGGGTCATTTGCTGCAAGCCTAAAACAAGAAGGGCTTTGTTACTCTTCACAAAAGTTGAGGCCACTATAGTGGAAGGAGGAGTAGACGCTATGACCACTGCACCTTCAGGGACCTATGACCCACTAAGATCTCTGTTGTCCTAAACATGGGAAGGCAAATCCATAACCATTTGAACATCCTGTTAATTCTCCAAAGATTGGGCCCGCCCCTCTTTCTTGGAATCACCATCCAACACCTCATGCTGAAATTGGGCACCCAAGGAAATTTCAATTGGAACTCCTTCCTCTTGGACCAAATCATCTAACAACCTCCTATTTAATAGGCAGGTGTTATAACAAATATCCTGGAATACCATTCACAGGTATAACACATTAACCAATAACTATTGTGATATATTGTTATTTCAACAATATATACATCTAACCATCCAAACCAATATTAGTGTTTTGTTTATTAGCAACATCACTATTACAACAATAATTACCTTTATACATTTACATAATTACTAACCCCACAAATATAATGTAAACATTAATTTTCCTAACAATTCCCCCTTTAATGTTTGCATGGTAGAAAAACATTCACACACTCATCTGCAATATGCTCACCCATGTGGCATGTCCAACTATGTGACTTGTGAACTTGATCCAAAATAAAGGCTCTCTCCTCCCATGGTTTTAAACAGGCTTACCACAAACCTTGACATGAACAGGAACCTCCACTCATCTGTTCACCTCGTGTGGTTTTTTGGATCCTCCCGCAAACCCTTTCAAGATCCATGAACTGACTTACAATGGTGCTTTTGTTTGCCACTATGCTTGCACATCAGGGAAGTTACATATAAATTACCATACATATCACAGATGGGAATGGAACATTGGTTATATTCCCACTGCAATGTGAAATTCCACTTATTCACACAACCAAAATATTGAAAAACAAAACATATCATGTTGCATATTAGAAAATAAAGTGCCACCAAAGTTGATAAGCGACCCCATTGTTGGTGACTGACGAGAGGACGGTAAGTATCCTCCAACCTCCGGTGCCTCCATCCTCCAATAGATATGTTACTTAATTAGCAGATTGGAGCTGAATTTGATGACGTCCCCCCTCAATATGGATGTCGCGTACAAGAAATTGTGCATCCAATTAAAATAGTTATAATTATTATTTTTGATCATTTTTTATACTTTTTTTATAATTTTTTTTTACATTTTGATACAATAATTAACAACTCGAGAAATGCACCCTATTCTAAAGAAAATGTTACACTTTGTTTTTTGACAACACACTATATTTTAGTGGACTATAACACAAATGAATATGACATTTTGAAACATTAGACAATTTATGTCTGATAAAAACACACCATATTTAAAAGAAAATAATTCTTTGACTTGACTAAATGTCACTTTCACACACTAGGTGAATAACAATTTATCTTTGACCTAAAACCTATCATTAGATACTTTATCCACAAACATAGACTAAAAAATAAACAAATACTACTAAGGACTACAGGAAAAAAAACATCATGTTTGTGATCGATGATCGCTTGGCCTATCTTAGTTTTGACAGCATGCATTCGAGAGACACTGCAATAGAAGTTGAAAATGATGCATTACCAGATCGACAGTTTTTGCATGACAGAAGGCGTGCATAATTGATAGATCTTATATCATTTTAATTGATAAGACAATGACTATTACTCATGTCATGGTCATCGCTTATGTATTGGATTCACTAAATGACTAAGCTTTTGATTGTGAAAAATGGCTCTTCCAGGCCAGCATGCAGATTACCCAAGTTTCAAGCTTGTGATTGTCGACGATGGAATTCGTATGCATCCCAACCCAAATATGCACCATGATCTTCAATACTTCAATGTTTGATCTACCATTTCACCTTCAATTTGCCTGGTTTGTGATGTGAAACAGTGAAACAACATGTAATAATTGTTATAGTAAAGCACCATGAATAGCAGGTTGTATTGCCATGACCTTAGACAAGGTTAGAACCAAGACATGAGTAATGACAACACACTCTATCAACAAATTTTTTTATTATTGGTCTGTCTCAGCCAATGTTGAGAACCCTGTCACCGCCTTTGCAGTTTCACTGTCGATTAGAAGCAGAAAAGATTTATGAATTTGCTCCAGATCACAAATAATTGTTGAAGATCATGATATTATTGGGATCACTCAAGACTTTAGGAATATCAGTTTGACAAAACAACAAAATAGGAAACTCTTACGCCGACTTTGATACCACATTAGAAATATGGGCAGAGATAACTGAAGCAAGATTAATTAAAATCAAATAATACGTCGTTCTATTGATTTCAACACTCAATACATGGCTAATATATAGCCACTTACATAGCCAAACAACCTCTTATTTAATAGGGAGGGGTTATTATTTAATAGGGAGGTGTTATAACAAATATAATACCATTCACGGGTATAACAAATTAACCGCTAATTATTGTGATATATTGTTATTTCAATAATATATACAACTAACCATCCAAACTAATATTAGAGTTGTTTATTAACAACATCACTATTACAATAGTAATTACCTTTCTACATTTACATAATTACTAACACCACAAATATAATGTAAACATTAAATTTCCTAACAAATTAAACACATTTTGATTGGAGTGATGAACTAGTGAGCCACAAAAGAGAGACCTCATCCTCGACATTAACGCAACAACAAGAACCAAGACTTGCGAGTGCCCAAAAAGGGCACAAAAGCCTGTGAGTGCCCAACAGGGGGCTTGACACAAGCCTTAACACTTACCAATTTTCATTAACACCGTTATGGTTCACAATCAACCCAGAGGGGATTTGAACCTTGGTAGCACCATTAACAATGCCACAACTTAACCATCACATTGCAGGGTCAACCCATTATATTAATAATATTATTACATTATATAATAATTAATATATATTATAAAAATGTCACTTATTTAAAAATTAAATAGGGTGAACATTTTGGGTGTTGAAGGCTGCATAACTTTTAAAACTAGAGGGGCGCACGAAGGAGACAAAGCACCAATGAGCCTTCATGAAAAACTCAATACTATTAGGATGCAGATACCATCAACCTCATAAATCCTTTAATTTATCATTTTACTAATGTCATTTGTAATTTACTCATAAGAGGTTAAATTGTTTAAGCAATGGTGGTGAAAGAGACCGTGTAAAGGCAAAATTACTTTTACCATTTGTCCTCTAGGAAAAGGACAAAATAGCTAGGTGACCCCTCTTGGAATATTTTTTTTGAGGTGCTTGGACATTTGTCAAGAGTTTTAAGAGAATATATGATGATTATGACAAACATTATTGCTATGACAATATTAATGATAGAATCCTTACATAGGTGCACATGCATGAGAGATGCCTTATGATGGTTGTCGGAGCATTTGTAAGAGGTTATTTTGAGAGGTGGGTGTGAGTTTTTCTAGATGGTTTTGCTGCCTATTGTTTATTGATATCATAATGGTATTCATCGTCACAATCTCTTGTAAATTATTGGCTTGAGCTAGTGTTCTTAATTTAGTCTCGTTCAATTTGCAGGGTGACGAAGTGTTCCTGGGTTTCACAGAGGTCTACAAAGAAGTGTATTATTGTTGTATTCTTAATTGGATTATTAATATACTCGCCTCTCTTTTTGTGGAGTAGTTTTTTCTTGAAAGGGTTTTTCCAAGTAAATCTGGTGTTTCATGTGCAATGATTTTTTTATTCTCATTTGATTTTACAATCATTGTGTTAATGGGTAATCTTTAGTTTCATATTTGTAACAACTTTGAGTTCAAATTCATATTGCAAGCTTTGTTCACGTTGTTTTACAATAGGTACCTCATATCTTTCTACCTTAAGATAAATAATTTTCCATAGACAATATTTTCACAATATATACTAGTAAATGTATTGTAGATTTATAAATAGTTTTTAGATATAATGTTTCCATAATCTATATTGCACTACAATTTTTTTAATTTCACTATATTTTTTTTAGAACACAATTTTCTATTTCTCTCTTCATCCCAATCCCAATAATATGATGTAAAATTATAATGATATTTAAAAATCTCACACCATTAAATCTAGAAATATTTTTCCTCCTAATGAGTCACCTTATTAGCTGATAGGTTATACATGGCGGGGAATTCCCTACCGGATTTCACCACTCTCATGCGCCTGAGAATTTTTCTAGTTGCCTAGAAAGTTACAATTGTCAGTAGTAAACAAAAATGCCAACCAAATTGTGTTTTACAACGTGGCCGAGAAATTTTTATGATGTCACTAGATTTGTCAATTTCTCCTCAACTCTATTTTTGTGAACCATTTATCTTTATCTATCACATTATTTCACCTCTATTGGGTAGTCTTAAGCTAATTTTGCAACCATACATTATGTTCTTGATTTAAGTTGTTCTATGAGATTTGAATTTGTTATCCTTGTTTTTGTTTCAAGTGAAAACAAGATAACTCCCTTTGAAGTTTTACAAATTTCTGATTTGAATTCGTTCTCATTTCTCCAATGGTTCATTTTTTGAGGCATTTTGGTTGCCTTGTTAGTATTTGGACGCCTTGTATCCATTTTCAAATTCTTGTTTTATTAGTTAAATTTGTAAATTTAACTTATAATAAGTTTTTGATATTCTGTTTCAAAATCAGACTTAAGTGCTAAAAGTCCGATTTTACACCATCTTTGAGTTCTTAAGTGCTAAGTCAGATTTGAAACCTGATGTTACACTTGTTTGGTTAGGAATGGTGTATTTTGGACCCATAAGTTCGAATTACTCCCTTTTGATGTGCATGGTGCAAATCAAACTCATGGGTCCGAAATACACCATTTGTGTTGCACAACTTAGCATATTAAATGCCTTGGTCTTTGGGATCGTTTTGATTTTGTTTATTTTTTTTAATAGCCTTTTCATTTTCTTTTTTACCCTAATTTGTTTGTGGTTTGAGGAATGTGGTTGCATTCAAAGCTCTGTCAAGATTAAAATTCCCTTTCCAGGTATGTCTCCTCGCTTCTTTCTGTTTTGTTTTGTAGTTTCATTTTGTTTTATTCTTGCTTTCAGTGGATGATAGGGTTTTTGAACTATCATACACTGTTGTTTTTCCTAGATTTGAAATAGTGTGTGCTAGGTTGGTAACCACAAAATACACACATTTTCTTAATTGTGGATGTTGTGGGTTTACCCTAACATATACCATTGTTGTATCCTTCCCTTCGGTGTATGATGGGGTCACGACCCTGACATGCATTGAGGTCCTTCTTTATGGTGCATGTCAAGCTTGTGTCTTTGCCCTACACCATATTCATTTGATTACTATTTTGTTCTTATCAAGTATGGCGACATGGTGCGTGTTAGGGGTATGAACCCAACATACACCAAAGCCCTACCTTACGGTGTATGTTGAGGCCGCATCCCTGACTTACACCATTCTTATTTTATGTAGTTTTGCCAAGTGCTTCCTCATGGTGCATGGCAGGGATATATTCTTGACATACATTGTGATTCCTTCCCATGGTGCATGTCGAGGGTGTTTTTATTTTCATTTGTTCTTTAAGGTAGTGCATATCTGACTTATAAGTCCAATATGCATCATTTCATGATTTTGACCTTCTCAAGTGTCAATCAGACTTATAAGTCCGATATGCACTCTATTTTCTCTGTTCACCAATTGTTGGTGTAAATCGGACTTATAAGTCTGACTTACATGAGATGCACACACTTGCATTTTAGAGTTGCAAATGCAAGTATGTACTTAATGAGGCAATTTGTTCTATCAATTGGGATTTTGAGGATCCTAATAAAGATATTCTAATGTGCTTAAATATGGTGATGATCTTCTCAAAATGTTACAGTTACAATACTCAAATGATGAAGCCATCATCAAGCAAGAAAGGAATAAAGTTAAAGAAACAAGACCCTCATCTGGTTTTCCCACCTTCATCTCTATCCTCTAACATTGACAACATTAGAGACACAAAGATAGGGCATGTAGATCTCGAAGATTTCTTGAAAAGAGTCAAAGAGCCACTACAATACTACAAAATGGAGGCAACCATCAACAGTGGCATTCATTTGGGTTTGGGTTTCCCCATGTCAGCATAGAATCCTAAGTTTCTGTTAACATTAGCTAACCCATATGACCTCCTGAGCAGGCCAATCAAAGATGCAGAGGGAAAGAAGACTCTTATGACATTGGATGAGGATTTCTTTGACGTTATTTTAAAGTGTCCACATATAGATTACAATGCCAATATTGACATGCAATTAGCATTGATATATTATGACAACATTTCAAATAAATGTAGAGGGAACATGAATGAGAATTGGTTGAAGACCCCATGTCCTACAATTGTAAGATGGACTGTGACCATTCACCAAAGTGACTTCATTGAAGAAGTAAATGATTTGATTACTCTCCTTAGTAGAGTTCCTATTTCAAATACCTACGATAAGTGGATGTATCAATAAATTCACATTATCCAACAAAATAAGAATAAGATCTACCGAGGTAAACAAATAGCTGATGCTTTGTGCGAGCAGTTAACTAAAGTTCCTACCACTTGAACTTCTATACAACTTCATACCTAGTATATGTAATAGCCTACATGAGGCATTTTCTAGAGTTGTCTACCACAGGAGACAAGAGTCAAGTTCATGTTTATCAATATTTCACATAGTTAACTCTCAAGAACAATTTGCATCATTTTAGGAGGGTTAATGATGCTTTCTTCACTCAGTTTATGTGTATGTTGGATAAAGATATTCAAAAGAAGAGAGTATTAGATGAAGCCTGGAATGTGGTAAATCAGTATAGGTGCATTTTCCTACAATTAACCACCTTCACATATCTCAAAATATACTGCTTTGATGGTGAGACTTTTATGCTTCCTAGGTACCCATCAGACAAAACTGTACTCATGAAATTAGCTCGTCAAATGATAGCAGTGCATGAATGCCAATCTGGCTTACATAAGACTGGTCTCAAGTTCTCTATCACTATTGGGATATATTCAATCAATTCTTTCTACAAGGTCTGAGCCATGGATGAAGAAATGAGAAGAGTGACAATGAGGTTCTTCAAGGCTAGGGAGCACTTTGATTATAGAGGTATGAAGAACAAACTTAAGGAAAGTTACACTCAAGTTGACCGGGTAGAGGATACTTGGATTGATCGTAGAACAAACAAGGATATAAGAAGGCTTGATCACTGTTGCCTTACTCTGGAGAAAACTGAGATCCTGAATCTAGCTGATATCCTTGAGGATCTTGAAGATGATGAGGACATTTTAGATCCTATGTATGGAAAGAATAAGGTTGCAGATTCACCTTTGCCTCTTATTCAATGGTCCTGAAAGGAAAACACTTCAAGAATGACATGATTTCAAAGCATTCTTGCCAATATCAATGTTTGGCTAACTCTGAAAAGGATTCAATCAAAACCTTTTCAAACAGGATCTGAGGATGACACCATAGGGCCAATTGGGAAAACTTATGAGCTGAGAACTAAGAATAGATAGGATACAACAACTCCAAAGGCTCTTAAGTTCAAATTTATAGTTGGAAGAGGTAAGGATAAGAGTCAAGAGGAAGCTTCAGCCCAGGACACTCAAACACATAATTAAGCCGAAGAATATTTTCTCGACGAAGAGATTGAACAAGAAGGAGAAAAGTTAGGAAATGAATAAGAGGAAGAAATGATGAGGAGGGATTACTAGAAATTTCCAGTACTTCTCAATCTGAACGGATAGAAGAAATCACTCCTCCTTCCTCACATTATGTTGTAGGTACAATTCCTTTTTCAATGCCAACCTCTACCCCCGCTCTTTTCGGTTCTACCCTTTCATATACATATGAGGCTCCTAGTGGGGTAATCCATACTATTAATTCAACAACAACTAGTGAGTCAGCTCTTGACACCCCGCATGACAACATTGAAATTATATTTCTTTCTAACTTGTCTGAAGTTTCCTCTTCTATGCTGGATGATTTTGATAAGTTTATGTTAGAAACTGAACTTCCCCCTAGAGTTTCAATTGTTTAAAATCCACTTGCCATTGTGACTTATACTCTTGCTATTGTGACCAGTACTGTACAAAATCAAGAGCTCATATCTCAAGTATTGGCCACTCAAGTAGAAGATGATAGACCTTTGCCACCTTGGTTAGTTCTTAATACCCCTAAAAGGAAAAAGCAAGCCATGTCCCCAAATAACTTTGACTTCAGTTAGTTGATTATTGTAAAACCCAAGGGTACTAAGAAGGTGAAAACCTTATCTATGGTAAAGGTGGATAAGTCAAAGAACAAGTATGTAGAAATGACAATTCCTTGGACTAGGATACATATTTGTATAAAGTTCAACCTACAGTTTATGTTATCAATAGGATTGATTTGGGAAAGCAGAAACATCAAGGAACAGTAGAAGATGCCCAAGCATCTTTTGACAATCTTGTGGCGAGTTATAATGAAGCGAAAATCAAGAAGGATAAACTGAAGAAGCAGGTGGAGCAGTTCACTGATATCTTGATCAAGATAACAAAATCGTCAGAGGTAATTGAAGTAGTCACCTCCTCAGTTGATGGACAAATCATCAAGCAAGCCAAACAAGTCAATTCATAGGGAAGGTCAGTTGGTGAATGGATGGATAGGATATTGAGCCAAGGTACACATCTCTTATGTTTTGTAGTTACTCTAATTATTAATCTAGAAGATGTAAATTCTGAGATAGATAAAACTTTGGATCTATTCTCAAATGATTTAGAGACATATGAGAAGAACTTCGATTCATGGTTGAATTTAGAAGATTTTCAATTGGATGTTCTGGTTGATAATGGAACTCCCTTCAAGGAATATGTATATTGAGCAAAGGGAGGTATTGGAACATCAAATGAAAACCTTGGAAATGCTTGTGAAAGATATGAAAAAAGCTCAAAGGGAATGTAATGACAAAGGAAAGGACATCATTGAAAAGATATCATCACTTCCTTGTACATTCTTTGATGAAAATCAAAAGCCTCTTCATGAAGATGTTATTGCCAAAGAGTTTAGTTTACTTTTGGAGAAGAAGTGGACAAATAAGTTTCCTCATTATCTTCAATTGATAAGTCGATAGAAATTCAAATCAATTTGGATGATTTGGCTTCTCTTCTGAATAAGCTCAAGAAATGCTACACGATCCTGGGAGATTCCATCACACAGGTCAGAGTTATCACAAGCCACACCATGAGACCCGATGAAGAACAAATGAAGGCAGTTTTCCAAAAAATCGCGGAATTCATGAAGCAAGATCGTGATGGAGTGTTTGGTGACACTTAGTATTTGTCATATTTTCTAGAGTTGTAGGTGCATTTTTGTAATAAGACTTCAACACCTTAAGTGTCATTTCGTATTCAAGTTTTTGCATCTAGAACATGCATGAGTCCTAAGTCAAATATGACTTTTTTTTGTTTTAGTCATAGTTTTCCTAGATTAGCTCATTGCACCTCACCTATATATATGAGCTTGCTTATTGTAATATTTATCTTTAATCTTATGCAACAAAACTTTGCCGAAGTGAAGAGCTAAGTGAAACTTCGAGTTCATAATGTTGTTTTACAAATTTAATCAAATAAGAAGACACCTTTGGCATATCAGACTTTGTGTTGGATTCATTGTGATTTATGGTGGGAGTGTTCTTATGTCATTCTTGTGATAAAAACTTCTTGTGATCAAATAAAGTATTGCGTTGAGAAAATATTAAAGAGTAGAATAAGTGTTGGTCTGTAAACTTTGTGTTACATTTCAACTCTTGTTAAATAAAATTGCTAATTAGTGCAAGAGGTAACAATATGAAGAATTTGAGCTACATTTTGTTATTTTGAAGAAAAGTTAGTTGAATTGTAAATAAGATAGCATTTCAAAGACTTTGTGCTTTGCTTTGTTATCTTGGTAAGGTGGTGGTGATTTGAAGACTTTGAGCTTCATTTTATTATTTTCAAGAAAATATTATCAAAATTGTAACAAGATATCAAGATAGAGACTTTGTGCTTTACTTTGTTATCTTATGACATATAGTGGGTTATGAAAGTTATTTGTAAAGGTTGATAGGATTATAGCGACTACAAGACTTTGAGCTTGAACATTGTTTTCCTGTCTTAGAGAAGCAACAAAGGACTTTGAGCCTTCAAGGAAAGTTTGCTTCTTTATTCATATTTTTTATTCACATATTGTAAGTTATTCCTTTGTAACTTTGAAGTTATATTAATCATTACTGCTTTGCATTGTAAATTTTTTCTTGAAAAAAGAGGAGAGAATAAGATGATGTACCACCCAAGTTTAGAATATGATTCATAGTTAAATTTATGTTTAAAGTAGAGAGAGTAGTTAGAAAAGGGGGAGCCTTCCCTTACAATTGGGAGGAATTCAATCTCACACACTGTGGTTGAAACCACAATTTTGTGAACTTCCCTAGTTTACAAAATTTTCAACCAACAAAATTATATGTTTTTATGTTTCAATTTATGGTTTTTCTCTAGGAGACATTTGGAGAAATAGTGCAACAAAGAACAAGAAAGGTTTACTATTATTTATGACCTTTCTATTTATATTGCAAAGGCAACTCTCTCTTGAAAGACGAAACATAGGCAAATGAATATGTGTTTTAACAAAGGCCCTTGATTTTAGCTCCTCTATTCAAGTTCTTGTCTTATGATTTAGCACAATCTACACAATTTTGAGTACTAATTGCACTTCCGTGTTTATCATATAGTAGAGTTTTTTTTTTAATTTTTTTTTTTTTGCATGTGCTATTAATGCATATGTTGCAACCAACCAATTCTTTTATGTCTACAACAAAGGCATTTATCAAGATTATTGTAGCTCACTACCGAAGCTCTACACAACTTAGAAAACAACTGCAATAGAGAATATTTTGTTTTAGCCAATTCCTCCTCATTTTTAGCTACTAATTTATTTCCTAGCACTCCATCATCAACTTCATTCGAGAAAAAATTAAGTATAATTGAGACAAAATTTCAAAGACAGGTAATGATCTAAACCCATGCAAAGAAGAAATATTTGATATATTGCAATGTTTTGTTGATATTGGTAGTTGCTTAGCACACCTTTCTTCAATTTACTTTCAATAGAAGTTTATTTTGTGCTTATGTTTTACCCTTCCATTTTTTAGGTTGTTAAATCTTCTTGAAATCATAAAAAGTTACAAATTAAAAAAAATGTGTGCACAACAGTGTGCAATGCCAAATAATGTATAAAAAGTTAATAAAACGATTAAAAGCCATAACAAAATACACATTTGATATGCACTTTGGATAACCCCAAAGCACATAAAGATTCCGTGGGAGATAAATAGAAAACCCTTAGTTACCAAGAATATTTTCCTAGGACATAATAGTGCACTAACATCCACAAAATTCTTGAAAAAGGAGGGCAAATCTTCTAGAGTTTGTACTTGAATTAACATTAGAACACTTAAAAGGGACCAGAGAATTTATCTCATTAAATTGTGGCAAAAACTTAGTGCTTCTTTTGCACACAATTACATTATCAAACTTTATGAAAATGTATAAAATCCACAACAAGCCGAACATCATGCATATAACCAAAAAACTTCTAATTCTAGGTAGAGAAACTTACAAACCAATTCACATCCTCTAAGTGTAATAGAATGCTAAAATGAAATAGATTTGGAGCCATAAACACTAGGAACCTCATGCATACGAAGGTGGTCTCTACTACTATAGTCCACTTTCTTGTGGCAACTACATTTACACATAATATATCCATCCCGTGGTCACATTGCTCACATCTTCTATAACTATATAGCCTTCACCTTATCTAATCATCTGAAAAAGTCATGTAGCATCTACAACATTGCCCACATCTTATGGTAAATTAATGACGTTAGCCTTCCAATGTAGCACCAAATTCAAGGTAACCTATAAAGTTACGTGTCCACCGAGAATCTACACTTTTGTTGTCTTTTGGTCCTGTCTTTGTTTGAAGTATTAGATATGGGTAATTTAATTATAAAATTAATATTTAATTGTTGTAATGGAATTTGATTGTATATATTTCTATTATAAATTTTGAATGAGATCTTTTATTTTCTCATCATAATTGTAAATTTGGAACATATATAGCAGTTTATGATTATAAAAATCATATCAAGAAAATTGGTTTGATATGCTCAATGAAATTCAATTGACTTAATTTGCATTCATATTATGTGCCCATTTTGTTGTTCAAATTGGATCCAATACATCAGAAATTATTTTAATTAAAATAAAATCACTCCTTATCATACTACTCTCAATCAATATTTAATTGTTGTAATGGAATTTGATTGGATATACTCCTATTATAAATTTTGAATGAGATCCTTTATTTTTATTTTATTTTCTCATCATAGTTGTAAATTTGAAACATATATAGCAGTTTATGATTATAAAAATCATATCAAGAAAATTGGTTTGATATGCTCAATGAAATTCAATTGACTTAGTTTGCATTCATATTATGTGCCCATTTTGTTGTTCAAATTGAATCCAATACCTCATAAATTACTTTAATTAAAATAAAATCACCCCTATCATACTACTCTCATTTGTTATGTCAATTAACATTTATAAGAATTTTTTTGTTTTCATTCAAAATTACTGGATTCCTTAGCCAATATATTAGTTTGCAACTCTATTAACTAAGTAGAATGAAATGAAAATAAATTATACTCAAAAGAAGAACTCAAGTTGGTCCCTTATTCCAACAACCTCTCTAGGCTAGGTCTTAAATAATTAGGTATGTGGAAATCTATTCCTAGAATTTGATGGTAAATTAATGAAAATTTTGTATTGTCCAATGGTGTTTAATCTAGTCACTCTTCCTTCTACAAAAATCAATGTATGAATTTGAGTTTCAAAAGGCATTAGTTATGTCTTTTTGTGATTGTTGTACACTATTATTTTATTTTAGCATTACACAAGGACATAATGCAAATACAAGACAACAAAAAATTCAAAAATAGGAATTCAATTTCATGGATAGTTTTTTAGTTGGTTTAAGGAGTGTGCAATGTTTGAGGTTGATCGATACTATCAAACTTAATATGATTGATTTATTGCTCGTGCTTTATATTCATGAATGACATAGTAGGAATGATCAATAAAATAGGCCACAACTCAAATGTAGTTTAAATCTAATAGAATTACATGTGTATGATGATCCTAAATTTGTAGTAATAGATAATATAATTGTTATTTTGTTCTAAAGAGAGTATAAATTTAGAAAAATACTCTCAAATGAAAACTATGGGAAAACAGAGAAAATTTGAATGTTTGATTGTAATAAAAAACACAACTTCTGAAAAAACAAAACCTGTTGAGAGTATGGTGGAGTAAGCCATGGTAAACTTTGTTGATCCACATATTCCTTGAGAACTTAATGAAAATTCTAAGATCAAGATAAATTAATCAATTAGATCACTTAATTATTAGGACCAATTGTGATCATATTAGATTGAAAAGGAATATATCAACTATGATACTTTTTCTATGTCATTGTATAGTTACAAAAATGCTTTATAAATGCAAGTTTTACATTTGTGATTTTGTACCTTCCAATATATTATTCAGTGTATATTTTACTATTGCTGTAACTATGTACATCATTTTGTTGCAAGTGCTAGTGTTATCGTATGTTACAAAAAATATTTAAAAAAAATCATTACACTAAAACTTGAGAATGGGAAGATATGGTAGAAAAATGAGTGGCTTGTGTCTAACAAGATTTATAATTTTTTGGAGTAATATAAAAATTGTAGTGTTAGAAAAAAATAAAATTAAGATCATAATATAATGAATATATTTAATTTGAAAAACATGTTTGTACTAGAAAAATATAAATATTTCACTAAATAATATTTTAGTGCAAAACATTCCATATAAACTGCCTCCATTAAATGAGCTCATTCATTTCTTCCGTTTATATATACATATATACCTTAAAGAAATAATAAAAAAAAATATGCGATTAAAAAATTTCAATAAGCATCATCACTGAAACATGAAAAGTAGTGAAAATCAGCTAGCATGAATTCCAACCCTGTTTTGGATATGGCGTTTCAGTAATTTCTTTCCACATTCTCTCTGATTACCTCCTACAAATATTCACGATGTTTTTGAATTCGTATCTGAACACAACCAATCCTTTCGTTCCATCCTTTTTAAACACAAACCCACCCAAAATCTCTTCATTATCTTCTTTCCGTTGTATTCACAAAACCTTTTTACAGTATTCCAAACAAAAGTCCACCAAATGCATCTGTCTATACAATGCCACTCCAAATTCGGACAAAATTAAAATAGCGCCAAAATCACTGGATAATAAGTTTGGTTTAAATTCGGGTGTTGCTTGGGACAGTTTGAAATTATTGGAGTGGCCCAAGCTGTGCGAGGCTGTGGCTGCCTTTGCTGGAACAACGCTGGGCAAAGAATCCCTTAAGGTTAGTTCTAAATTAATTGTAAAATTTTATAATTTACAAATCTACTGTTTTCTACATTTGATTTGATAAGTTTTCCTTGCGGGGCATAGTTGCTATGACTTAAAGAACAATTTCTTTCCTCAATTATACAAAGGACTTGCCATCATGTCCTGTGGGCAATAAGGAATAAAAAAGATTTGAAATGGTGTGAATTTTTTTTAATATATTTTTTTAAAAATTTAATGTTAGTTTACAAATATTTTTCGATTCCCTTAAGTTTTGATTTGTTTATAATATTTCTTTGATGAATCATCAAAACACATTAAATTCTGTTTTGTAAAAATTGGGTGGGAAATGGCAAAAACAAGGTCATTGGGGCCTTTAAGCTGAATCTTCATTCTCCAAACTCGAAACTGTACTTTGGAAGCTTCAATGCTTTATCACTTGAGCTTATCCCATTCGACGAAGCCCTTAAGATTAGCTTAACAGGTTCTATTATGCACTTAAATTGAAAATGTCTGTATTATATCATTATTGAATATGATTTGATGCATAATTTTTTGTAGAACCAACTGTGTTCGCTGCATATAAGCGAAGAACAAAGTGAAGGCCTTCTTTCAGAAACATCTGCAGGCATTGAACTTTTGAATTATTATGGCAGTGGTTTGGATTTTACTGGATTGCATACTGCAGAGGTATGCAACTACATCTACAAACCAGCAAAGATGTGAAAGACTAGGATTATTTCATTCCTATAAATATAGATCATTTTGTGTTAGTTTAGTTTTTACTTGGCTGCTTCTAAAGTTGTGCGGAGCAAATTTGGACTACATTTATTACAATGATAGACATTTTCTCAGTGAGAAGTACTAGATAAAATATACAGATTAATAATTGAGATCAAAAGGACTACCATCAAACAAATCTTTAACTGTAGATTTTTCCAGACAATGTCATTCATTGATGCTGAGAAATTTTTTCTTGAATTTACATTCATTATGATTATCTAATTTAATTTAATTTTTCCTATTCTTCGCCATTGGGTGGTCTGATGCATTTTTTGTTTTAGAATTGTCTATGAAGATTCAAAGTTCCTGTAAGTTTTTATTAAGGGATTGTGCATGAAAACTCGGAACTCCCTGTAATGCACTCACACTCTCTGGAATGAATCTCCACCTTACATGTCCAAAATTTTGAAAATCTTTAATGAACCTCTTTTGTATTGAGTGTGATCTGACTCAGCAAATGCAAGAGGAATTTTCTACTTGACATTTTGCTTTGCTCACACAGTAATAATGCGGCCTGCTAATTTCCTATAACGGCCTGTCTGTGGTGGCTGACTTTAACCTCTCACGCTTTCACATCAGTATTGGCTGGCAAGATTGTTGCACAATGTCGGATTTGTCACAACTCACAAAATATCCCTTTGTTACACAACTTTTTCCCTGTCACATTACCCATAATTTTGTGTCTCTACCCTTCTATACATAGAGACTTAAATTATTTCAGTATAGCATCAATTAGAGGCTTAACCTGCATCTTATTTTCAATTCTGTAATAACGGTTCTAGCTTCAGCTTTAGGGAGATTGAGTTACAAATGCTTGTCAGCATTCTGTTAAAACTTGAACTGTTTATAGATGCTATGATCTGTACCCCGTTTACTGGGTATTTTTAATGAATTCACCACTACAGCCTCATGCTTTCTTTTTTGCTGCGTGTTGGTTTGGGACATAGGGCATATTCTGCTCCGCTTTCATGTTATGGAGTGTCGGAGGCTGAGGTAGGGGGTTTGAGTTTCCATCATGTTCCTGCTCATGCTTTTTGTTTTCTCTAACTATATATCGCCATATCAGTTATTGTTGGCTGTGAGAAGGTGTGTAATTCATCTGTATCGTGTTTCACTTTGGATATTGGATTTTGAGGACTTAGGGGACAATTGTATGGTAAAGGCCGTGGTTTTGAATCTTGTTTTGATGTTGTTGTAATGGTGTAAAATTAAGGTTTCACCAATTAAGATAATACAACCACTAATCTTACTAATTTAATCATTAAATTAAAAGAGGGGTAAATCCAATAGATCTAGCCATAATTCAATTAGGAAAAGGGCTGAAACACTGATTAGATTTTCTTGTTTGTTTGCCTCCCCTTTTTGAGTTGAAATTTGGATGTAAATTGTGAAGTTTAGGGTAAAGCAATGAATAATTGAAGTGAATCAAATATAACAGAGTGCTACAAATATCAAACAAAACCACAGACAAGAATTTGAGTAGAAGAAGAGGATCAAAATCCGTCACTGGAAATTCAAACTGAATTGTTGGGTTGGGATTGTCGTGGTAGGTCGCCTTGGTCCTATAACTCTCTAACAGGCAAGTGGGATCTTTTCCGGATCAGGGAGATGCATTGGATCCATTGTCGAAAGCTCGGACAAAATTCTTGGGACCATGGTGGTAGGTCGCCCTGGTCCTTCGCTTTTTGCTCCTTTGAAATCTGAACCTATTTGTCATCATCAATTTTGTTAGAATTGTTGATCGCAGCTCTTGAGTCAATTACCTGCACACAGAAAGAGAGGGAAAGGGGTTGTGGATAGGCGCTTGCCTTGGGTCAAACTTCAGTTTAGGAATTAACCTTGAAATTGAAATGATAATTGTAATGGAAATATAATTGAATTGTAGCAAGATGCTTTCCTTTTGAGGAAAAGGCCCAATTTGAAAATGAATGCTTGTTATTGGAATGTATATCTTGATGAAGCTTGCTTGAATCCTTACACAAGGGTTTTAGGATGTCATGTAGAATGTATTCATAGAAGTTTGATCATGGATGCCATCTTGAATGCTTGATCTTGACTAAACTTCTCCTTTAATGCTTGATGGATGCTTGATTGCTTGCTCACTTGAATTGAATTTGAAATTTTGATTGAGGTTCTTAGACATCATATGCTTAGACTTCAAATGAGAGGGGTAGGCCTCCTTTATACCTAAGTCCAAAAACTATTTGAATTTTCAGGAGCAGGCTGACACAGGACCTAAATTGTCACTCACTTGAAGTGACTCTTATGAGGCCCAAATTTGGGTCCTGGTTGAGAGGACTAGGGCACTTTGGCGTGATGGCTTTGAGCTAGGGCGCCCTAATCTAGAGAATCAGGACTTAGCTTTGGGGAACAAACATAAGAGAAAGTGAAATTGCAGGTTTGTGAGAGGTGTGAGCAGAGTCAAAGCAATCATCGGGCATCGAAAGACAAAACGCCAAAGATGAGGTCTAGGTGAGGATGAAATTGTATGCGAATACAATTTACAATGCTACATTTAGTCCCCACTTTAGCAGGAGTATGAGACTACATCCATACTCTTGGTAAAGTACAAAGTCGCATTGAAAAACTTTCACCAAGATACTAAAGAGACAAGACACACCAAACCCCCAGGGGCTTTAGGATCTTACTACTCTAATATTGAGATAAAAGGGACTACACATGAAAGGGAGAGAGAGCATGACTATACAGACCTAGTAAGATTTGCTTACTATGAGTCATAAAAATGAAAAATACCAAATTACAAAGCAAAAGACTGAGCTTGCAAAGTAACTTGAATGTTGAAAACATGTCATTGGTGTGTGCAAAAGGTGTAACATTGAGTGGAGTGTATGCCCCCATGTTAAAGCGATTGCGTACACCTTATCGAGAGCAATAGCTTTAAGGTAGCATGCATTCAAAAGACAAGCAAATTACCACAATGAGAATCCCCCAAGAAAGCACAAATCTGTTAGTTTTCATGATCAGATTGTCCACAATAAACAGAAAACTAAAGTTGCACAGTAAAGCATACAAATAGAGAATCACACAACACAAGACTACCCTGGGAAAACCTCCCTCTAGGAGGAAAAATCCAGCAACAACAGATCCTCAGATCTGATTATGTTATATTGAATTGCAAGTACAATAACAACCCAACTAGGGCACAATTGGAGCAGACTTATCTGAGACTTAAGTTCTGATCTGAACTTGATGAATTTCCAGAATGATGAAGAGCAGACCCCTAGTTCATGTTCACAATCTGCAGGAGCAGATTTAGGCAAATATCTTCTACACAAACATGTTAGCCCAGCATGAGGAGAGATTCGCTGTCCTTTAGGTGGCCACGATCAAGTGGCACCTTGATCGGACATTTCTTTTAGACATGTCTGACCAAGATGTCACTTGGTCGTGACCCCTACTAACAACAACCAATCCATAACTAATTGGTGCTTCAAACATACCCGATAATGAATCGGTATCCTTAATGATAACAACGCTTATAACATGCTCGATAATGAATTGGTATCATTGCTGATGATAATAATGCTTAATCATATCCAATCGGTATCATATGTTAATGATAATAGTGCTTAAACATATCTGATCATGAATCGGTGTCATTTGTTAATTGTTATAAATATAAAACATACCCGATTATGAATCGGTATCAAAGCATATGGATTAATATAACATAAACAATAACAATAGTTGTTAGCATTATATGCTATCGGGTTAATATCTCGATAGCATTTTAGATTGACGCTTAACATAGTTAAGCAGGTCGTCAATCTAATCCAATCGCAATATCATAATTGTGACCAATGTTATAGTCTGATAAATATAAAGCATGAATGAGTAAACAAAATATAGGAGATTACTGAGTTAGGAGAGTCTTATCTTGCAGAGGCTACTAATGCATTAACACTCCCTCTTAGCTTTTGGAAGATAAGGTAACCTGCATCACATTTCTTTTTCAAAATGTCAGTCTCCAAGAATATATATCATCTATACATATAATATGAAGTATCATCAGAACATAGGATACAAACATAAAACATTACTCTAAGTATGTGACATAGGGTACCACCCAACTATGTGATATAATAGATTTATCATTTTATTATGACAAGATATCACCTAAACACGTGATATCAGTATTGCCTAAACACGCAATACTGAGGATAAACATATGAGGATGGTTAAATTCTCATCTTATCCATGTTGTGATATGTGTACAAACATTTCATTCAAATGTTTTATCACAACAACATCATGGCACATCCATGACATACCAGAGATCCAACATGATAACTGGTTTGAGAATCATAAGATCGTCACCTTATGATGTTTGCATACAAGTGTTCATAATCTGAGAGATCGTCACCTCTTAGATATGAACACAGGGGGTAAAACCCAGAATGTCTCAACATGACAAAAGAAGTTTACATTTTCAACATCTTATTTACAAAGCAGATTATCTTTCTATCATACCTAAACCCTTTCTGAAGTGATCAACCTTCACTCTGGAAAGTGGTTTGGTCAGAATATCTGCAGTCTGATCTCTTGTACTAACATATTCTAATTTGATCACATTTTTGTGTACCATGTCTCGTACATAATGGTATGGGATCTCAATATGTTTGGATCTATCATGGAACATTGGATTCACTGAAAGTTTTATGCAACTTTGATTGTCGCAATGGATGATAGTAGGTTTCATCGGATTGCCAAACAATCCCACAAGCAACTTTCTAAGCCACACTGCTTCTCGGGCAGCCATGGAGGCTGCAATGTATTTGGCCTCGGTGGAACTTTGCGCTACAGAAGACTGCTTTCTGCTGATCCAGGATATCATGGCTGATCCCAAACTAAAGTAGCACCCAGAGGTGCTTTTCCGATTAGTCACACTTCCAACCCAATCTGAATCTGAGAATCCGTGTAGATTAAGATCAATTTTCTTATACTTGAGACCAAGGTTTAAGGTGCCTTGTAAATATCTCATAATGTGTTTTACTGCTACCAGGTGTATCTCCTTTGGCTCACACATAAACTGACTCAAGGCATTCACTGCATAGCAGATATCTGGTCTTGTATTTACTAGATACATAAGAGACCCAATCATTTGCCTATATAGAGTGGGGTCAGTAGAAGGTGATTCTGCTGCTGCTTCTTTAAGTTTATGAAGATTGGTTTCCATTGGAGCGGTCATAGGTCTGCAGTTGAGCATTCCAAATCTCTTTAGGATGTCTAATGTATACTTGCCTTGGTTTAGAACAATGTTGTCAGGATTCTGCCATACTTCCAACCCTAGGAAATAATGAAGGAATCCCAAGTCCTTCATATCAAATTCTTTGGATAGCTCTTTCTTGCATTGATCTATAAGGTGATCTTCTCCTGTGATTAATAAATCATCAACATATAAAATCATTATTAGCATATCACCTTTATTCTGTTTGTAGTAGAGATTAGGATCTGCATCATTTTTAGAGAAGCCTAGTTTTGATAGATATGTGTCAATTCTTTCATACCAGGCCCTGGGAGCCTGTTTGAGCCCATATAGAGCTTTCTTGAGTTTGCACACATGAGATTCTGCATGATGGATCTCAAACCCTTCAGGTTGCTCTAGGTATACTTCTTCAGATATCTCTCCATTAAGAAAAGCTGTCTTTACATCCATTTGATGTACCTTCCATCCCTTTGTTGCTGCAATGGCTAGTACAGCCCTTACTGAGGTATATCTGGCTACAGGAGCAAATGTTTCTTCATAGTCTATCCCTTCCTTTTGAGAAAAACCTCTGGCTACAAATCTTGCTTTATATTTTTCAATGCTGCCATCTGCTGCATGTTTGATCTTGAAGAGCCATTTAGAAGAAACAACAGACTTCTTAGTTGGCCTAGGAACAATTTCCCATACATCATTTTTCATTATGGATTGATACTCTTCAGACATAGCATCCTTCCATACTTGATGTTTAAGGGCATCTGTTACATTGTCAGGTTCATTTTTAGATAGGTCATTCATAAGAGCAACATAGCTAGTAAATTTATTAGGTCTTTTGCTTTCTCTGAAGGTTCCAAAAGGAGCAGCAAACCTCTGAGCGTCTTCTACTGTTTTGGTGGCCCATAGTGGTCTTTTCTTGAGATTTCTAGTTGTGTTTTCATTTTCATTTTCAGTTTCATCTAGATTCTCCCTTTGAAACTCAGGGGCAGGATTTTCATCTAAGTTAGAGGTAGGTACATAGATTTCAGGTTCTATGAAGTTCTGAGCTCTTTTGAAAGCGAGGTCTTCTTCAAATATTACATCCCTACTTAGTTCAATATTTCTTTGACTAGGTACATAGATTCTGTAGGCTTTGGAGGTTTCACTATATCCTACAAGCAATCCTCTCTTTCCAGAAGGTTCTAGTTTTAGTCTCTTTTCTTTAGGTATATGGATATAAATAGGACATCCAAATATCCTAAGGTGGCTAGTATCAGGCTTAATCTTAGTGAATACTTCCTCTGGAGTTTTGTCCTCAAGATGGGAGTGAGGGCACCTGTGCTGTATATATACAGCGGTGCTGGAAGCTTCAGCCCATAGATTAGTGTTAAGGTTTTGATCTAGGATCATGGCTTTGGCAGCTTCAACTATAGTCCTATTTTTCCTTTCCGCTACCCCATTTTGTTGGGGGTTATAAGGTATAGTAAGCTCCCTCTTAATCCCATTATCTCTACAAAATTCTTTAAATGAGTCTGATGTGTATTCTCCCCCATTGTCGGTTCTTAGGGTTTTAACTTTGTTTCCTGAGTGGTTTTCAGTTAGTGATTTAAATTCTTTAAACCTAGAGAGGATCTCTTCTGATTCTTTACTTTTCAGAAAGTAGATCCAAGTCTTCCTAGAGTAGTCATCAACAAATATTACATAATACAAGAATCCCCCTAGAGAGGATACGGACATAGGTCCGCATACATCAGAATGAACTAATTCTAGAATTTTGCTAGTTTTCCTAGTAGTATTTTGGAATGCACCTTTGGTATTCTTACCTAGGGCACATCCTTTGCATGCCCCTGAAGGATCTTGCTTTAATTTGGGTAGACCTGTGACAAGGTTTCCCATTGAAGATAAAGCCCTAAAATTCAAATGGCCTAATCTTCTATGCCAAACTTCATTTGCATTAGTGGCTTCATGGATTAGGGCTAGATTGGTTTCCGTGCACAACTCATACAAATAGCCTTGTCTCTGTCCAATGGTCTTTGCCTTCTTGATGGAGGAGTTCCTTGGCCAGGCCGATACTTTGTTGTCCATGAATGTCACTCTGTATCCTTTATCTTCTGTTATCGGAAAAAATGTATAGTTTAGTAATCTTAATTATTGATAGTCAGTTAGCGGACGGGTAGGTAGTTGGAGTCGCGACGGTTGTGTCGCACCCCTTCGGCTGACATATATTGTACCACCTCCGGGTGTTGGAGGACATGTAATGTTGACGACAGAATATAATATGAACATCTCTTGACATTAATGGAAAGCTTATTCTAGTACTTCTTTGGTATTTGCATTGTGCATTGCTGTTCAGTTTCTGTATTCTTCCTGTTTACCCAGTGAGGTAAACATTTGGCGCCGTTGCCGAAATTATTTCGGGAGGGACGGGAATATACTACATGGCACAGGGATAATGGGGCAACCATTGCCCGAGGCGACGAGCAGTAACCCTGACGAGGATGACCAAGAACTGTTCGAAGGAGAACGAGCACTCACAAAAGATTTCTCTTGCATCCTTCAAGCGGCCATCGAAACACATGTACGGAGGGAAGCCACCATTGAGGCTGTTCCAGAGGATTTTTGTGTGGAGCGCGCTTGGTGTAAGCCCGGCGGTGAATCGCTTAATGAGCAATTTGCCTAACCTTCTAGCTCAAGCATTTTTGGCTCTTCAAAACCGCAGAGAAGACACCTACCGTGAGAACCAACGACAGCAAATCTTACGAGAATTTCATGAGCGCCAGGATGACGGACGTAGGGAAGACCGACGAAGGACAAATAATCCTTAAATTGTGAAGGGAGAGAAATAAAGAATACTGCTAGAAGCAGAAGAATTATGTTGATTGTATACAAAAGAATGAATTAATAAAGACGTGTGGTGTTTTGGTTTATGTGTTGTGAAACATGAAATTGTACCACAATTAATGCCCAATTTATTGAATAAAGACAGAAATAAGAAATTAGAAACCGACGAGTGGGAGGCTGCGCAGAAGGCTTTGATTCTGGAACAATGTGTAGAACGTAGACTGAGGCTGAGGCAACTTGCCGAAGGACGACCTGCCGAAGGGTTGCCCGAAGGGAACCAAGGAGGTGTCACGGAAGGTGCAGAAGCCGAGGGGAATTTCTACGCGTCGCCAGACTACTGTAGAGCGAGAAGCCTCGAAGAGTTTCTGGAGGAAACTAGGTTACGGAGAGAACTAGTTGAAGAGACTCGAGATCGGTTCAAAAACTTATCTCTCACGCCACAAAGGGAGGATCACCGAAGGGAGCCGGGCACGGGTGACGGTGAAGGGGAAGCTAACCGCACTGTAGGTACAAGGCAGAACACCGTACCTTTGGTCACCACCACAAGAGACATCAGTGGCATCGGAGGGAGCAGCGCCGGAGGGCAGACATAGCCACAACCACCTCCAAGTGGACGACTCCCATCAATGGCGACCAAACAGAAGTTGCCCAAATTCAACGGGGATAGCAAAGATGATCCCGCACGGCATTGCCGTACCTGCGAAACCATCTGGACAGCCAACGGGGTGACTGGCCAGGATGAATGGATGAAGCAGTTCCTCGCCACACTGAGAGGAGTGGCTATTGACTGGTATTCAGACTTGGATAAAACCGGGGTAACTACGTGGGATGAATTGAAGAAAGCATTTGAGAAGGAATTTCGGCTTCTCCGAGATGATAATGAGATAGTCTCGGAAATCTATGGAACAAAGCAAGGAAAGAAGGAGACTGTACGGGCATATGGCCGCCGGCTAAAGGAATTAGTCGGAAAGATGGAAAGCCAACCGGCTGATGGCTTAAAGAAGCGGTGGTTTGTCGAGGGTCTGAACCCTAAGCTACGACGAAAGATGAAAATTGTGCCTCCGACATCCTACGATGATGCATACAACCGGGCCATGGACTTGGAAAGTGAAAATAAGACGGCCAAAAAGAAGAAGAATAGATCTTCGTCATCCTCTGAAGATGATACGTCGGAAGAAGAGAGTAGTAGTGATGAGAAGCCGAAGAAGAAAGTCACGGCCCTTCAGAAGGATATGGAACGGATGTTAAAAGAGTTTAAGACAATGAAGGGGGCCACAAGCAAGGATGATGAACTGTGGTGCACGGATTGTAAGGAGAGCGGCCACACAAAGGGTGCCTGTCCCAAGAAGGCATTCTGTGACATCTGCCAGATCATGGGACATTCTACGAAGGAATGCCCATACAATCTGAAGGCACGTAACCAGCAAGTGCTCTTTGCACATGAGCAGCCCTCCACATCGGATTCAAACAATAATGCATCTTCCGGAGGCTACCGAGGAAACCGACGAGGCGGACGGGGGAATAATAATAATTCCACCAGAAACAGGGTCCAATACGATGCGAAGGGACGCCCGATGATTCAATGTAGGGCTTGCAATCAATGGGGTCATTACGCACGAGAGTGTAATAACAATGACACCGCTCAAAAGCTATGTCGGTGGTGTGGCCCCGGTGACCATGAAGATGCCGATTGTCCGAAGTCTGGCGTAGGGGCCAATCTGATTGATATCGAAGGCAACACACGGGGTAAAGAACCCATCCTTGCTCTTACCCGAGGGCAGGCAAAGGAAGCCCGATACCCCCATCCCCGCACGGAGAAGCAGAGAATGACGGGCAAGGGAGGAAATAGAAAGGGCCATGAAAGCCCAACGGGGAGAGACACACGACCCATCTGGACCCTACTGCACAGACGCGGAGAGGAACATTGTACGGCAGATGCTCCAAATGGAGGTACCTGTGAAACTGGAAGACCTCCTACACACCATACCGCAATTGGGGACAGTGTTGTTGGGCACAAAGGTTGATAAACCCAAACCGAGAGACATGGACGCTCCCATACTAGGAAGCTCGGCAACAAATCCAGTTGTACTTATCGTCAACAATGGCCAACACCCAGCCGTGGTGGAGATGGGCATCCTGGGCACCATCCTGACGGATACTATAGTAGACGGCGGTTCCAGAGTAAATGTCCTTCCGGAGAACACATGGAAAAAGCTAGGAAAGCCCACTCTGTGGCCACCTACGTTTAATCTGCTAGGTGCAGACCAGCACGGGATTAAACCGCTCGGCATGTTGATGGCACAGCAAGTCACCGTGGGTGCACAACCTTTTGTACTCGACTTTGTGTCATTCCATTGAAATAGAAAGGGTATGACGCCATACTTGGAAGAGGATGGTTGGTGGCAGCGAAAGCAAACCACAACTGGAAACGGAATACACTCTCGATGGAGAGCGGAGGCAAGAAATTCACTATTGATCTCCGGACGCAGTTGGTGAGCGAGGAACTTGCCTCTTCCTCGGGATTTGAATCCGAGAGGGAAAATGACCCACGAGACGAAGGGAGAGAGGGGATGGACCCAGATGCCGAAGGCATATTAAAAATCGGAGGTTGCTGTTCGGAGGATGACACAGATTCACTAAATAGATTGTTCCATTGGCAGCAGGAGGACTATGAGATGTTCTCACCCTCCTGTAGCGTATTAAGCGTCGAAGGAGAGGAGCCAGATCAATATCCTCCAGAATACGGGGAGTATAAGTAAGGAGAAGCTACAATGGACACCGTACCCGCACATCAATCTAGAAACAAGGAGGGCATGAAGTATGGAGAACCGACGGTGAAACCTTTGAATCTAGGTACGGAGACGGATAAGAAAATCATTCTGGTAGGAGATGACTGGAACCCAGTGCTGAAAACGGCCGCATTCAAGATTTTCACCGAGTACAAAGATGTATTCGCATGGACTTATAAGGATTTGAAAGGAGTCCCACCGGAGTTATGTGTTCACCGTATCCTGTTGGTACCAGGTGCAGTACCAGTACGGCAGCGGCCGTACAGGATGAATAAAAACTATGCTGCAAAAGTACAAAAAGAGATTGAACGAATGCTGGAGGCCAAGATTATCTTTAGGGTGCAGAATAGCGAATCGGTATCCCCCATCGTAATATCTCTCAAAAAGGATGGTAATGAGATCCGGATTTGTGTCGACTTCCGGCGACTCAATGCAGTTACCATCAAAGATCCATTTCCCATACCGTTCACGGACTCTATTCTTGAAGAGGTGGCCTGCCATGAAATCTATTCATTTATGGATGGATTTTCCGGCTATAATTAGATATCAATAACGGAGGAAGATACGTTGAAGACGACATTTGTGGTGGAGGACGGAGTATATGCTTACAACCGGATGCCCTTCGGTCTCTGCAATGCTCCGGCAACGTTCCAACGAATAATTCTCCACATTTTTGATAAGATGTCCGTGGGTAACTTCAAGGCGTTCCTGGATGATTGGTCCATCTACAGTGGGGAAGAGACGCATCTGAAGGCACTCGGAGAATGTATGGACAGGTGCCGAAGGGCACGACTCGCACTGAACCCTAAGAAATGCAGATTCATGGTACCTCAGGGTAGACTACTCGGACACATAGTGTGTAAAGCGGGACTTAAAACAGACCTGGATAAAGTTCGGGTGATTGTAGAGATGGAACCCCCACAGGATGTCTCCGGGGTAAAATCTTACTTGGGACACATCGGATATTACCGAAGGTTTATAAAATTTTTTTCCCAGATATCTTATCCCCTAGATAACCTCACAAGAAAAGGGGAACCGTACGTATGGGGAACGGCGCAGTCGGAATCCTTCGAGGAATTGAAATCATGACTGTTGGCGGCACCAATATTGGCCTACCCAAACTGGGACAGAGAATTTCATGTGCACGTCGACGCCTCCAACTATGCAATAGGTGCAACATTAGCACAAGTTGGGAATCATGGGTTGGATCACCCGGTCTACTTCGCTAGTAGACTACTCTCGAAAGCTGAGAGGAATTACAGTACAACTGAACGGGAAGCGCTCGGCATGGTTTACGTAGTACAGAAGTTCCGGCATTATTTGTTGGCGACACCCTTCCCCGTCTATGTAGACCACCAAGCTTTGATGTACTTGGTGAATAAACCTAGTATTCAAGGACGGGTGAGTCGGTGGTTGTTATTACTGCAAGAATTCACATTCAACATTATAGTACGGCCAGGGAAGAGCCATGTGATCGCTGACCAACTGTCACGAATCAAGTCGGGAGAACGAGCGGAGGGGGTGAATGATGATTTTCCGGATGCGCACTTATTCCGGATTGCGGTTTTACCATCCTGGTACACTCGTATTGGCAAGTACCTATCGACGTCCCAGTTCCCTCGGGACATGCCACCAGGGGAACGACGCAAATTGGTCCTAAGGAGTCGAACGTTCCAACTGATCAATGGACTCCTTTACAAAATAGGGACAGATCAAGTACTCCGCCGATGCGTGATGGAGGAAGAGATACCGGGAATTTTGAAGGAAGCACACGAAGGACCCGCAGGAGGTCATATGGGGCCGGACACGACGGCCAGGAAAGTACTGTTAGCCGGACTATGGTGGCCGACGCTACACAGCGACACCAGAGAATGGGTCGGAAGCTGTGATACATGCCAGAGGGCCGGAAAACCACTAAAACGAGACTTCATGCCATTAAACCCTTGAGCGGCACAAGAGTTATTCGAACGTTGGGGGCTTGATTTTGTGGGGCCTTTAAAAGTTAGCAGACGCGGCGATGTACATACATTGTGGTAGCTACGGAATACTTGACAAAATGGGTCGAAGCACGGGCCCTACCTGATAACACCGCGGTGAGTATAGCCAGATTTATTTACGAACAAATTATCACGAGATATGGAATTCCGCTTCAGATAACTAGTGACAGAGGAGGCCATTTTGTGAACCATGTGGTGAGACTCCTTACGACAGAGTTCAAAATTTTTCACTCCTTGTCCAGTCCGTATTACCCGAGGGCCAATGGTCAAGCGGAGGCGACCAACAAGATTCTGGTTTCGGTCATCTATAAGTTGTGCGGGGTAGAAAAGGAAGATTGGGAGGAGCGACTACCGTCGGTGTTATGGGCATACCGCACCACCTACAAAGTAACGACGGGCCAGACACCATTTCAATTAATGTACGGACAGGAAGCGGTAGTACCGATGGAGTTCATGGTGCCAAGTCTTCGAATTGCTATTGAGAATAAACTTGGCGATATTGAGAGCCTGAGGGAGCGCCTGTATGCTCTAAACAAACTCGATGAACGAAGGCTAATGGCACAATGGGTGACAGACGTGGCCCAGCAACGAAGGAAACATTGGCACGACCAACACATTCGGCGGGCGAGGTTCACCCCGGGGCAGTTAGTCTTGAAATATAATGGACGAAACGAAATTAAGCCGGGGAAATTCAAAGTCCGATGGTTAGGGCCCTTCCAGATACGTGAGGTCAACACGAACGGGGCGATAAAGTTATGGACGCTGGACGGGAAGGAGATACCGGACGCAGTCAACGGATCAAAATTGAAGGTCTATCACGAACGGAGGGAACCGGGAACCCCCAGTCAGACAGCCGTTGCTAAAAAATAGAAAATTCGAAAAAAAATATATATATAAAAGAAAATTCGAAAAAAATATATATATAAAAGAAAATTTGAAAAAAAAAGAAAAAAAAAAAAAGAAAAAAAAAAGAAGAGAAAGTGGCCACCGTACGGTGGGCCCACCGAAGGCGGCATCGCCGCATGATGGAACCACCGTGCGGTGGAACCACCGACGGTGGCACCATCGTGCGGTGGGACCACCGACGGTGGCGCCATCGTGCGGTGGGACCACCGACGGTGGCGCCACCGTGCGGTGGGAGCACCGACGGTGGAACCATCGTGCGGTGGGACCACCGACGGTGGCACCATCGTGCGGTGGGACCACCGACGGTGGAGCCACCGACGGTGGAGCCACCGACAGTGGAAGCCACCGTGCGGTGGAAGCCACCGAAGGCCCGCGGAAATATAAACGCCGCACAAAGCAGCCGATGGACAAAACCACCACGCCACGCCGCGCAAGGAAAAAACCACGCCGCGCAAGGAAAAAACCACGCCGCACACCACGAGGCGCGAAGGGCAAAGGAGAAGGCACACCACGCAACGCCGTGGGTAAAGGGAAAGGCGCCACGTACCGCACGGCCACCACGCATAGCAGGTTTTTTTTCACAGCAACGCGCAGTAGTCGCACCACCAAGCACCGCACGGGCCGACCACCAAGTAGTGCACAGCCAGACCAAGTCCGCACAACCCCACGCAGCCACACCACAGGTAGACCAAATAGCAAGGGTTAAGCGCAGCCGCCAAGGGAAGAATAAAAGCCACAGGTAGTTCAAGCAGCCGCACGACGGCAGCCAAAAAAAAAAAGAGAAGACCGTTACGAAGGGTAGAGTTTTTCCTAAACAAATCAGTTACAGGGAGATAATGGAGTCTGCAGGAAAAAGGAATTGGAAAAAACGGTTGCAGGAGGGCAGCCACATGAATAAGGATAAGCGAGTTCTCCCTTCGAGTGTCCGCATAGCAGGTAGCACAATGGACGCCACACAGAAGAGAAAGACACCACAACAGCATGCCACAAGAGGGAAGAACACGTGGACTCCGCAGAATATCACCTTTGAGGGATTGAATGGGTCCGAATGCAGGAAGTGGTGGCAGGATACACCAGATGATGATTTGGTGAAGAAGAGCCTACGGAAAGCAGGAGTGGAGTGGGCCATCCGAATGCTTGTGTTTGCTATCCGTGAGTACGAGGGAGCATTACGGTTCATGGTTGATACCTTTGATAGCCATTCACAGACGAGTACTTTTGAGTACCTTGGGAAGGATATCACAATATCCTTCAAACCTGCAGATTTCACTAGTGTTTGGCATCCCAGGCATACATGGCAAGAAAGTTGAATTGAAAGCTAAAAAGATGACGCGGGACGAAAAAGAATATTGGATTAAACTAGTGTCCCGCGACTTGACCAAGGCAGAATTGGATAGCATTGTGGATGCCACGAAAAACCGTGGGATACGTAGGACCTTTGTTGCAGAGGGTCACTGGCGGTGTATAATGGATGTCATCAAGAGCAGGTTGACGGGGTCTGGTAGGGCATCCGACATCGCTCTCCCGCAGATCATATTGATGAATGGACTTTTGAATGGCGTTATTTATGATTGGGCTACACTGTTATCAGCACGGATGTGTGAGTTCTTGATGATGGAGCAGCGCACATTTTACATGCCCCACTATGCCATCGGATTGTTTCTAGAGGCTACGCGAGAAGTAGTATCGGAGGCCGAATTGGAGATACAGCCGTAGAGACCATTGGCTGTAGGTGAGCCTCCTATCATGCATTGGAGACACCTTGACATTGGCCATTCTTCCGCGAAACGGAAAAGGATAGTAGAGACCCCCTCGGCAGAACCTGATAGTGGAAGAGAGACTTCTAGCAGCGAAGAGGTTTCGGAGGAGGAGGATTCGGTGGAGGATAGTAGCAGTAGGGCGACAGAAGAGGGGAGGATGGAGCCTGCGGGGGAGTGAGTCTTGTTTGCGCCACCCTCACTACCACTTGGCACACTTGTGAGGTCATCCGCGGGAGTGGGAGGCACGTCGATTCCAGCATTTGGGGAGGGCCGCACGCCCGTTGCACTTGGGCCCATGCAGCAAGTGGCATCACCTTCCATCGTACCACCTCCGCAGGCTAGTGCGCCACCCACGGGACCGCCTCCGACCATAGAGGCACGTACAGAAGGCATGGCGGAGTCGTGTGGATCACCGCAGCAAGTAGTGGCAGAGGAGGAGCACAGGGAGGTGGTCGACGCAGAGCCTCAGGTGCGGTTGGACGTTGTGGGATCCGAGGCAGTAGTGACTGTGTCTGCCTCTTTGTTGGAGGAGCCCCTGGAGAGACACACTTTAGAGGTGGAGAGAGGCCCGGAGGTGTTTAGTACGGATCCATCGGTGGAGGCGATGGGGAGTTGGCTGACCCGGCGATTTCAGATGACGGTGATGCCACCAGTAGGAGCTGCTGTACTCTCACCTCGGCGAGAGCCTCTGACGGAGGTGGTAGACTTGGAGGGTTCATCGGGTGAGACACCGGTACCAGCAGTAGGGCAGGAGATAGGAGAAGTCATCCCTGCTATCCAGGAGCAGGCGGGGGTAGAGGAGACACCTTGGTGCCAGCAGGATGCAGCAGTTTTGATCCCACTCGAGCCCCCTGCACCTATATCGGGGTCCCAGCCTTCGGGGCAGGATGGGGAGGACATTGAGGCTTACTTAGCAGATATGGTGACGAGGGGTCGGCGAGTGGTGGCAACGGCTCAGACGCGAGGTTTGCAGCAGGTTGTGGAGGAATTAGAGCAGGTCCTCCAGTTTATGCGGGTAGGCTGTTCGACAGCTTTTGCCACATGCTTTGAGTCACAGGGGTGGCCAGCTATCCAGACAGATGCGATGCTCGAGGCTTGGAGTGTGCCTCAGCCTGTCGTGGAGAGTAGGGTGACGACTCTCGTCCGACAGATTGCGCAGGTTTACAGGGATGCCTACTATGCATTGCGGCAGACGCAGCATGAGTCCGTGGTCCGCGAGGCTGCTCGTGTAGAGATAGAGAGAGATCTCGCCAAACAGCAGGCTTCGTGGGCAGCCGAGAGGATGCAGTTGTTAGCACAGCTTGAGACAGCCCGTGCAGAAAAGGTTGCGGTTGACATCCGCCTATCGGAGGAGCAGAGTGCGCGGAGCCTTGTGCAGCAGGAGTTGGATGCTGTTACTGCAGAGCGGGGTTTGTTGTAGACTCAGTTGGTCGGTATGACAGAGTCCGCGGATACCAAGGAGAAGGAGTTGCTGGAAGCCGCGCATATGGTGAAGACGGCTTTAGAGAAGGTGTTGGTGGCGGAGCGGGATGTGGCAGCACGCACTCAGCAGGTTTATGACCTCCGCGCCCGCCTGGCGGCCCAGACACCAGCATCCCAGCCTTCGACTTCAGGGACGCTTCCTCAGCCCCCTCCTTGACTTTGTTTTGGGTGTATATATGCATTGTCTCCATTTTGTTGTTCGTCGTCGGAGACGACTTCTTTTTTGGGGGGGATGATGTTATTGGAAAAAATGTATAGTTTAGTAATGTTAATTATTGATAGTCAGTTAGCCGACGGGTAGGTAGTTGGAGTCACGACGGTTGTGTCCCACCCCTTCGGCTGACATATATTGTACCACCTCCGGGTGTTGGAGGACATGTAATGTTGACGATAGAATATAATATGAACATCTCTTGACATTAATGGAAAGCTTATTCTGGTACTTCTTTGGTATTTGCATTGTGCATTGCTGTTCAGTTTCTCTATTCTTCCTGTTTACCCAGTGAGGTAAACATCTTCCAGTGCCGATATAGAAACTAGATTTCTTTTGATGCCGGGGACATATAGTACTCCTTCAAGCCGTAAGGTTATGCCTGTCTTCAATTTGATGGTGCAGGTTCCTACTCCTCTGATTGGATATGTGGAGTCATCTCCGATGGTTATGTCCTCATCACTCTCCTCTGTCATGGAATCAAGTACTTCTCTAAACCCAGTGATGTGCCTGGATGAACCACTATCAATCACCCATGAGTTGATTTTGTTAGAAGCTTGACTTGTGAGTGCTCAGTAGAATATGTATTTCCCGGAGTCATCTTCCCCTTTAGTCTTCCCTGCTTTGACAAATGTAGCATGTTTCTTGGTTCTTTTCGGGCATTTTGCAACGAAGTGTCCAAACTGATCACATCTGTAACATTGAATGTGAGATAAGTCCTTCTTTGAAGTGTTCTTGCCTTGACGACCTTTTCTCTTTCTAAACTGCCTTTTCTTGTTTTGCTTGGTGGAGTTGGTGTTTAGAACTTCCAGGTCTTCATCTATATTCTTGTGTTTCATTCCCATTTTGTTCAATCTTGATTCCTCTTGGAGACAGTCATGCCTTAATCTTTCAAATTTGGGATATTTGGACCTTGCACTGATGCCTTGGATGAATGTGCTCCATCCACTAGGCAACCCATCTAAAACAATGAGTGTTAGCTCTTTGCTTTGGATCTCGTAGTCCAGAGTTGCAAGTTCATCTTTTAGAACTAATATCCGCATAAAGTAGGCGTTGATTGTCTCCCCTTTGTTCATGGTGATATGATTTATTTCTCGTTTTAATGCTAGAGTTCGACTTGCATTTGATATCTCAAATATGCTTTCAAGAGCTTTGAACATTTTATAGGCTGTCTGATGTTTTCTTATGATGGGCATTATGTTGTTTCTCACCTCATCAACTATTATTTTTATTGCCTTTTCATTTCCCTCAATCCATGTTGTTTTGTCAGGTTCATTTTTGGGTTGATCATTTTTAGTTTGAACAAACGAATCCACTTTGTTCTCCTTTAAGATCATTTGAATTCTGAATTTCCAGGCTGAAAAATCATCGCCACCTCCGAGTCTATCTTCGAATCTGATAGCACTGGCCATTTGAAGAAATGTGATGTAGTATATAACCTTGTTCTTAAATTTGTTTCACGAAATTAAATAGCCTCAAGTTCGATCAACTTGGCTCTAATAACATCTAAATGTATTGTAATTTCCAATTTAATGGACAAGTTATATGCAGGATGGTGTATTTTAAATTTGATACTATGCCTATGACACTAATATTGCTATCTTTCTTTTATTGCAGGTAAGGAGGATGAACATGTATCGATTTCAATGTCATCTCCTTTGATTGGAATGATGTATAAATAGTAGGGTGGCCACGATCAAGTGGTACCTTGATTGGACATGTCTTTTAGACATGTCCGACCAAGATGTCACTTGGTCGTGACCCCTACTAACAACAACCAATCCATAACTAATCGGTGCTTCAAACATACCCGATAATGAATCGGTATCCTTAATGATAACAACGCTTATAACATGCCCGATAATGAATTGGTATCATTGTTGATGATAATAGTGCTTAATCATATCCGATCGGTATCATATGTTAATGATAATAGTGCTTAAACATATCCGATCATGAATCGGTGTCATTTGTTAATTGTTACAGATATAAAACATACCCGATTATGAATCGGTATCAAAGCATATGGATTAATATAACATAAACAATAACAATAGTTGTTAGCATTATATGCTATCGGGTTAATACCCCGATAGCATATTAATGCCGATATGAATCAACATTAATATGCTATCGGGTTAATAGCCCGATAGCATTTTAGATTGACGCTTAACATAGTTAAGGAGGTCGTCAATCTAATCCAATATCAATATCATAATTGTGACCAATGTTATAGTCTGATAAATATAAAGCATGAATGAGTAAACAGAATATAGGAGATTATTGAGTTAGGAGAGTCTTATCTTGCAGAGGCTACTAATGCATTAACAAAATGGACTCACTTGAAGCTGATTATTACGAAGCACTGCACACAATTGTGTAAAAGAAGTAAACTTAGAAAATAAAAGCTTATCTCTTATATCCTTTTGTAAATTAGCAATACAAATTCTTTGAACATCATGATTTGGCATAGGATAAGCAACTTGTGAATGCAAATATTTATATCTACCAATAAAATCAGTCATTTTTTCGTTAACTCCTTGCTTACAATGAATCAAATCAGTCAAAGTAATCCTAGGACCAATGTTTTTTTTGAAATTGTTGAATGAAAGCATTAGCCAGTTGTTGAAAAAAAGTAACAGAATAAAGAGACAAAGAACGATATCATTGCAAAGCTTTATCTCTAAAGGTTCGAGTAAATAGTTTTGCCACGAGTCTTTGATCATGAGAGAAATCACTACACAAAGTTTGAAAAGTCTTCACATAAGTCAAGGGGTCACCCTTTCCATTGTATAACTCCAATTGGAGAATTTCCATATGTTTAGGAGGAACCGCCTGGACAATCTCATTAAATAGTGGGTTCGCTACATCAAATATGGGAACATTGAACTTGGATTGAGTTAAAGAAGCCAATTGGTGTTATAAAGATGAAACAGTTTGAGCTAGGTTATTGATAGTTGCTTCGGTGCATGGATTGGAATTGGACATATTAGATTGTGATGGAGGAGTAATATTGTTGTAAGTAGGGAGGTAAAAAATAAGGAGGGGGAACATTATGGTATGTTGGTGTAGCAGATTGTTGTGAAACAAATGGAAGACTCATGAAAGGAGGTATATAAGTATATTGATTGATAAGATTGCCCCCATGACTATCATGTGTAGGGATTAATATTTTGTGTGGAAGTAGTCATGATAGAAGATGTAAATGTAGGCATGCTAGGCAAGGATGTAGGCATAGGAATGAAATGGTTAACTTGGCTAGTAGGTTTAGAATAACCAAGGATTTCAGCACACTTTTGATTGGCATAATATTACTATCAATAATATGAGCAAGGCCACTCAACAAATCCACACCTATCTTATCACTTGAACCATTCTTTTCAATAATCAAGGGGATTGCCTCACTATCTAGGTATTGTTGACAAATCCATCGTTGAAGATTTTCGAACTCATTATCAATCTTCTCCAATTGGTCAATAGTAACCCTAGTTAGTGATTCATCCTCATCACGAGAGGTATGAGGTGAATGGGGATATGTGATGTCGTTTGTTGGATTAGAGGAAGCGTCAACATTCACATGGAATAGGTTAGTGTAATATCCCCAACAATTTTTCTTAGTTTTTTCAACAAGATTACAAACACAACCATACCCGTTAGGGTTAGAGAAAGAAAACTAAATCAATTGAAAGGAACCCTACACCTTTTGATCACTGAGAGCCCAAGCTGGGAGGGTGAGAGCATACGGTAGCAGGGGATTGTTAGATATAAACTGTTGAAAAATACTGATTACAATAATGGGTGGCAAGCCAACCCCTTCCACTTTCCAGCGGGAATAGAAAACTAGAATGCTTGGCGGTAAACCAACCAAGGAGAACAAGAACAAAACCAAGCACGAATCACTCTACCGCAATATTTCAGTGGGAGGACTAAACACTTACAACAAAGCTCAACTCAACCGCTTATGCAGTGAGAGGACCATTACAAACAAAATATCACTCTCTTGCTTATGCAGCGGGAGGACCATTACAAACAAAATATCACTCTGCTGCTTATGCAGTGGGAGGACAAAATTACAAATTTCAAATGTAGGCGGCAAGCTAGCCTCTTCCACTTTTCAGCGGGTATGCTTTACAGTCTAGAAGTGGTTGATAGTACTACTATTCAACCTTACAATATAGAAAGAGATGATTAGAATAGAAGATCAATGTAATCACAATGAAAGCTACCTCTAAAACCAACTCAAACATTAAGCAACTATTGCTGTTCTTAATTCTGAAAGTGCATAACATGCAGACCAACCACTACCGGAAACACCAAAATGCTCATAACTATCACAAATCAACTTGAAATCACACCAAATCAAAAGCAAATGACTACTATGGCATAAGCGACCATTTCAGAACCTCAAACCTGCAACTCCAAAGTCCGTGACCAGCTGCACACATCCCAAGGCAGCTAGGGAAGGGGCATCCCGTCAGAAAAATTCAATCAGCAATATAAAATTCAAAACAGCAAGCTATCATCTCCCCTTTGGTGGACATCATCACCTATGGGATGGAGAAAATCAGAGCCAACACCCATGTTGATACGCTTAGCTGACAAGGAGGTACGATCAAAATATTGGTTTGGCCACTATACGCCCAACACACACCAAAAACACAACAGCAATCAGAAAACTGAAAATTTTGTAGCAAACCCCATCACTTTGAAGCTCAATCTACTCCCCTGAATGAGAAATAGGCTCTCCTCTCACAGCTAGGTGCTATCTCCCAAGCACGAAACTAGTACAAGCTAGGAAGCACGCAACTTCGAAGCAAAGGTCTGGCACAATTTTGGCAGCACTTCATTATGAAAATGTTCAAAGATGACAAATGAGAGATCAAGCTCTCATATTTATAGATTTTGAGACCCCAAATTCACCTCCAAATGGCGTCCAAATTACACTTCCTCATTTGCATTTCATTTCAAGCATGACTTTGCCTTGGCGTCCCCCTTCCTAGGCACAAAGTTCAAACTTTACCTTGGTCTCAACTTGCAACAAAAAACAACATTACACATGAAGGTATATTTCATCCTTGGGCGCCTGACTTAGGAGAATAAATAATTTTTGAATAAAATGCCCCTTTCATTTCCTAAGTCGTCCAACAATATAATTAAATATTAAACTTTAGAGTAAAGTATTAATATTTAATAATTCACTAACAAAACAAGTATTGATCAGTACCAAATTGAGCTATGGACTGAAGTGCTGAAAACCATCAAATTGAGCTAGGTCTGAACTCACAACTGAGCTGCTAAAAATAGAACTACCCGAAATGACACTAAAATAGTAAGTCCTTAAAACAACTCCAAAAAGATTGTTCTTCAAACCTTGTAGCTCAACTCGAGAAACCCATAAAAACCCAGTAATCATGACAATTGACATCAACTTACTAAAAATAGTAAGTTCTGCAAACTCCCCTGAACTGATTGCATGTCATATCACTGCGAAGCTTACAAAAAACCCAAAAGAAAACTTTGATTCATTCTGCCAAACTCCAATCAGAATATCCCTGAAAAACTGCGAAGAATCCTCCTAGAAAATAGGAAACCCTAATTTCTCATTCCAATCAGCTTACGGGTCTCCGGAATAGGCCAATGGACCTCTGATTACTCCTTACTTTGAGGGGGACATTACAGTTAGTCAACTGAGGCTCCATATCCTTAGTGTTTATACCTTGGAAAGCCCTAAGTATATAACTTCTTCTCACTAGAAAATTGTATGTAGGACTAAGGGTAGCAAAACTTATGCACAAAGAGGGAAAATTGAATGCAAAGATTTGAAATAATGATTAAACAATGCAATTCCTTTGTAAAATGATTGATTAACCAATGAATTAAACAATTTGAATTATGATATTGAATATTAGATGCATCTAAATCTGAACATAACATGTCATAACAATCAGATCTGAAAACACTATTACAAAATTATGCAACCCACAAGTCAATGTGATGAAGGTAGTGGGACATATTCCCAAATTGTATCATCCTAGTGATTAAGTTTCTAACTTTGATTAACTCTCCTGAAACTATCACTTTCCTTGATCATGTTTGCTCAATTTCATCTCCATCGTTGGGAATCTTCTTTGAGATGCACTTCATCCTAATGATGCTTGCTTTTGACTTTGTGATGAACTGTCACTTCGATGTTGTTTGATGTAGACTTTGCAATGATGCCCATGCTTGATTTGAATAGCTTGCCTTAATGAAATCCTTCTTGATATTCAATAATCAACCTCTTTGTGATGTATTTCATTTTGAACTTTCTACCTCCTGGTTGTTCTAGTGAACATGTGCTTGACATAGGAGTATATGCATGTTGTGCTAGCCTTGGATACCTTGATGTTTCCGGATTCACCTTGTAGCTCTGGCTTTGATTCTTGGATTTCTGAAGGAAATTCAAGATTGTTGTTGCTTCTTTCATCCTCATGTTGTAGTCTTGAATGTATAATCTTCCTGAATACTTGAACCTTGGTGTGGAGATGTTCTTCTTCATGCCTTCATCTTGGTCATGTCATGAATTTGTCTTTCCTCAGTATAGTTCTTAAATCGTGGAAACCTTTGTGTCTACTGCCATTGTGAAATCTTCTTCATGTTTAAGCTAATCCTCATCCATTCTTTGATCTTGAAAATCCTTGGTTTCCTTGATGTGAAGCCTATATTATGATGTTGTATCTTCGTCCTTTGGAATTCCCTCTTTGTGACTTTCTTCATGCAATTCTCCTTAGTCGAGCAATCCTCCATATTGTTGAGTTCTTATCTTTGAGGTTCCTGAACCTTTGCCTTAAAGTGTCAAACCTGGAAAACAAACATATTTTAAATCAAAACACTATAGAATGAGTGGAAGTAATATTAACACTTCACAAAATATGCTCCTCAAAATACTTCCAAATCTGGAAATGACACTTGAAGTCTTGAAATTTTGATGTCCGTCCCTAAATAAGTCTGATCTAAATCTCTGCCTTGCAAATTAGGATCAGGTCTTTAGGTTTGAGCAAACCTTGACATGCATTTGTACTGCGTTTTGGAATTTCAACTCTAATTAGAAGTGGCAGACTTTGTAAATATTTTGCACTATTCCATGGCGGAGTTTACCTTGCAACAACAATTTAACCTCACCTTGGTGGACTTTGAGAGGTTTCAACATTTTTTGATGGTGGAGTTTAGATCAATTTGACATTTTGTTGCAAATAATGGCAGAGTTTGTAGTTTTATCAACAATTTTGCAGTGTGGTTGGTGCAGCAGCACCCTCATGCTCAAAGTCAACCTTTTTTGGGTTTTTGTCTTGTTTTGTGATTTTTGATGTAAATAATGTCATTTTTGACCATTAGTGATCATATGGAACCATTTGTGAAGTTTTGGGGTTATTTGTTTTAAAGATGTAAAAATTGTCAATGTTGTCATAACAATTTTTCTTGTCAAGTGACAACTTTTTAAAAGTTTGTTAAAAGCTGTTAGATGGTGGTTGGGGTTGGTTGAGGAGGTATAAACTGATTGTGTAGGCATAAATAGGCCTCCATTGTACAACTCAAGGGTTGATGGTCTCCATTGTACAAGTCAAGGGTTGATGTTTTGATTTGGGAAGTTGGAGCAATAAAAACTCATCATTTTCTGCACTTTCCTGACGTTTTTTGCTGCTCTTTTGTATTGTACGGATTTGTACGACATTGTACTGGTCTGAAATCAATTGTGATTGATGGAGGACCGAGTTATCTTTCATTTGCCGTTGGTTTGGTGTAATTTCATCAAGTTTCAAGTAAGTTATGGCCATTTTACTATAGGCAGCCCTAGAAGACTTTTAAAAAAAAAGTTGTAGGCTGTTGCAGCAATTTGTACGGCCTGTACGGAACTCATCATGGCCTGAGACCACTTGGAGTTGTTTGGCACTTGAATCTACTCTATTTTGATTTTGGCCTCACTTAATTTCATTGTGTATTTTGAAAGTTATTAGCATTTTTCTAAAACCTGGTCTGAAACCCTAGTTAGGGTAACTGGTGACCTTTAAATATGTATAAATCCCCATTCCACCGGTAGAAAATGCTAAAAATTGGTGGAATGGTAGATTTTGTATGTTCTTTCATATTCCATGCTTGCAGGTGTGTAAGGTTTGGTTTGCACGTGCTCATAATGTACCGTGAGCCTGATGTCCTCATGTATCAGGCCCAAAGGAGGATTGAAAACCAAAATGGTGAAGGTTGGTCAACAAATTGGGTCCCACAAGGTTGGGCAGTGTTGGGGAAGGTTGTGTAAGGGTCATATTGACTCAATACTACCAAAAACTTGATGCAAACAACAAACTTTTGGGCTAAAGTTTATGACTGTCCTATTGGGACAGAATTGGCAGTCTTAGTAAACCCACGAGCAGTCATGATTCTTCTTGTTTGGAGTCACTTGGAAACCTCCCTAAGGTGTTTGGTGATGAATTAGGAATGCTCCTAGACCTGCATTGGGTGAGAGAAAGTCATCTTTAATGTTGTCATATTGTTCAAGGGTTGAAACCCCATATTTGTCAAACTAAAACAGTGCAGTCCTAAAGGGTTTGGAAATTGGTATTGTAAACCAACAAAGGAGAATGCCACATGGTTCCACAAGACATAGCACAAGTCGTTGTCAAGCCTTCCCTCTGTCCAAACTTCATGAGTAAAGTTCCAAGTCTTTTAGTGGCTCATGGTGGAGAGTAGTATACATGCTCAAAATGAGTTGTTTTGAATGTTGTGTTGTAGGAGCCCTATAAGTTGAGATTGTTATTTGAGTCTAGCCCCTGCCTCTGCATCAGTGACAGACTTTGTTGAAGTTCCACATTTTCCTCCAAATGATGGCGGACTTTGTGAAGGTTTTACAATTTCAGACCAACAAGTGGTGGACTTTCAAGAAGTTTCACAATTTGTTGTGGCGGACTCAAGATTAGTTTTGCCTTTTTTCTCCAACAATGGCAGAGTTTGATGAATTTCCACACTTTCCATTGGTGGAGTTTCATCAGGTTTTACAATTTTGAGCCCAAGATTGGCAGACTTTAAGCTTATTTTACCTCCACACCTGAATTGAGGAAGTCTAGCATTTTTTTGATGGCAGATTTTGACAAAGTTTAGCAGTTTTTACTTTGTGCAAAGTTTTCATTAAAACTCAATGGTGGAGTTTTGACAAGTTTTACAATTTTCTCACTTATGGAGGAGTTTGTTAAATTTTTGCATTATTTTCACTCCAATAAGTGGCGGAGTTCAGAGCAAGTTTGACAATTTCACAAGCTGAATGGCAGACCTTAGTGCATTTCCACACTTTTGCCTTGATGCAAAATTTTCCCTTAAGAATATTGGCAGACTTTGCACAAGTCTTGCAATTTTATGTTGGACTTTGTTGAAGTTTTGCAATTTGATAAAAAATGCAACATTTTCAAAACTCGACAATTTTGAGATTTTCAAAAACACTTTGCATTTTGACAATTTCATTGTTGCACCCGACAATTTAGTGAGTTCTTCAACATTGTAAGACTCACATGAAATACTTACAATTCCTAACGGAATCGCAAGTAAATTTTCATAACCTTGCACTTGCGACAACTTTGCAATTTTGACGACATTGACAAGTTCTACAACTTTGAGCAACTTTCAACCACACTATTTACAACTTTCAATTCGAATCCTAGACTCATGACACATTCCTCCCTTTCTCATGAGCAAATGCTAAATACTTACGAAACTATTGCCAAGCTAAACAAACTAAGCAAAACAACTACCCTAAAAAACAAAAAGTGGGGGTCCCCATTTGCAATGGGGTGATGTGTGAAAACATCATAACAAAGGTCAGGGCTCATATGTGATTTGCAATATCTGGGAGTTAGTCTGCTGAGCATTAATGGTTAAATGGTATTTTTTCTTACATGATGGTTGTCTTGTTAGTGACTCTTTCGTTTTGGTGAATGTATGCATGGGATAAGAGTCTGGTCATGTAGCTGCAGAAAATGAGAAGACAATAGTAGCCGTTACACATAAACTGTTTTGAGCTGATAAATAATCTTAAATCGAAGTTAATTTTTACTTTTTATTTTTATGTTGTTAAGACAGTGGTTTAACTTTAGATATTGAGAGGCTATAATATCATTTATAAGTTGGCATAGTTATTTTCATAGTAGGGGAATTATATGCTTATAAAATCAAATCGATTAAATCTTTTAACTGCAATATCATGCTAATACATTATAATTCTTTATTTTTATGGAGGGACAAAATACATTTTCCCTGAATGGTATCAATCTTTTGATGGCTAATAATGATTTCTACATTTCAAATGGGGCTTATATTATTGTTGAATGTAGCATAGGCATGCAAGAGCACTCTGTATGTCCTTTTTCTAATTAGTGTTTCTACGACTAATAGTGATTTTTTATATTTCAAATGGGTCTTGTGTTTTTGTTGAATGTATTGCTGTCAAGAGCAGGATAGGCATGCAAGATTACTCTGTATGACCTTTATATAGTTCTTTTTGGTAAGCTACAAAACAATCTTGGCTGATGGTATGAGGCAGAACAATACATGTTATAGATGGAGAGGAGATTACAAGTTCTTACAAATGTATTTTGAGGATCTTACAAGTTATTGATGAGGAGATTGCAAGTTTTAGATGAAGAGTTTGCAGTGCAATACATGATATTTGATGTAGAGGAGCTTACAAGTTCTTACAAATGTATTTTGAGGAGCTTACAAGTTGTTGAGGAGGAACTTGCAAGTTTTAGATGGAGTTTGCAAGTTATAATATCAGAGCGTAGGACTTTATTAAACTGTGAATCGGCCCAGGCTAATAATGGCATAATTTGTAGCTTCTCTACATCTAATAAATCTGAATTAACATTTCTATTAGATGCAGAATGTATTTGGGTTTTCTGAATTTGTCATGTTATGGATTGACACTTTTACAATCAAAAACATTGGTTTATTTTCAATTTTAAATATATGATATATGAGTCTATTAGAAACAATATATCAGGCTTTTCAACCTGTTATATTTCTTTTGTTTGACTTTCCTTTAGTAAAAGTATGCATGCTTCTGCTATGTTAAAGAGCTCCAATTAAGCATCATCTGGATTAATGGTCTAACAGATTGACTTATTTTGTTAATATGTAGTGCATTGTGGCATTCCCAAAGCTTTTGGTACACAATTTCAAAACTTTGATTAAAAACAAAAATGTACACAGTTTTTTCCAGTAACATCTCAATTCAGTTACACTTACAATGGACTATGGAAACATCATGTCTCTGACATAATCTCAATTTTTGACAGAAGCAAATATAAATTAGAAACAGAAATAGTTGGAAAATAGGTAATGATGTCATCGAGAAATTCGAAACAAAGTACAAGAAATATTACTTATGATGGTAGTTGTGTGTGTTAGTCTTGATTGCTTACTTTTAATTAATAACGAATTTGAAAAATATGGATAATTCATAGCACATGAAAAGTGTAATCTAAAACCTTTGTTTAGTTTGAGGCTTGCACTCAAAATGATCTCCTATTGCCTAGCACACTTATCAACAATGTAGCAGGTCTTTGATAATATTACATTAATATGAGGTATCATGAGCACCATCGTGGCATCATTTCTACAAGGTATATTTATATTGTTTCTATATTTAATTGTGGAAAGAGGAAGGTGTTGATGTGGCTAAAATCGTATCGCTACGACTCTATCCGGCCAACGCAGAATAGAATGTTCTCGCTGAGTATCCTATCCTCTCTTGTATAAGGAATCCCTAATGCTGTTTTAGTTGATCAATGGTGACGACCTAAGGTTCCAAATGTCAGTTCATGAGTGCGGGATAGCTCAACGGTTGATGTGTTTTGCTGGGAGCACAAGGGGCCTTATGTTTGCAACAAGCTAGTCTGTTGTGATTCTCAAATTGGGAAATAAAAGCAAAGGAGAAGGGTTTAGGAGACCTAAAATTAACAAGACTGGTGTGCGAGTAGACGGATTCAACATAACCAATCCTTGCTTGGCTAGAATAACTCACAACCTCACAAGAACGGTGCAATCTTCAAGGGAGACTTAAAAAGATTTTTAGACTGTAGTTGCATGCCTAAACACCCAATTCTGGTGCAGCTCAAACAGACACCTGCAATTGAACTAAGCACGATTTTAAAGGCTCAGACTAACCATACACAGGGATACACAATCGGCATATCCCCAATGGTATGAACCCGAATCCATCAAATACCTGCACACCAAAAAGGATCTATCTAAACCTGTTGAAGGAAACCATGCAAACAAAAGAAAACCAAAATAACAAACACCATACTTAAATGTTCATATATTGATTTTGGCTGTCATTACAACAATTTCTGCAGCAGTTCTACTTTATTCCTAACTACTAAATTCTAACCTTCTACAAGAACTCTAACCTGTCTATTGTGACCTTTTCACACATCGCCCCATTGCTAACGGGGACCCCCTCTTTTCCTTATTTCTGCGTTGTTAGGTTAGGGTTTTGGCTGCTTAGTGGGCAATTTTGTGTTTTTCGTGCTCGAGGCCCGGAGTTTTGATCATGCCTAGTGCCGTTTAGGGTTATGAACTTATAGGATCAAGCGCGTAAAATTGAAATTTCTAAATGATCCTAGTTTGTCTAAGTGTTGACCCTTTTGGAGCGTTAACGTGTGTTTTTAAATGCCCTCATCGGTGATTTTAAGTGCTAAGGTGTTTTTCAGGACCTTCTGGAGTTGTTTTCTCGCTCCTAGGGAGTTATTCAAGTTGATTTCGCACTTTATCCTGATAGATTTCCTTGTGTTACGCTCCAATTTTTGGTGAATTTGCTAAGTTCAGATGAGCTTTATTGAAATTTGAAGTTTCTAATTGATTCTGAGTGGACAAATCATCATTTTCCAGATGAAAATCCATATTCTAAGGTTAAAAGGTCAAAATTCCATACTAGAGGTGCTTTTCCCCTCATATTCCTGACTACCCATGGTTTTCCCCTCTCAGAATCCAGACTGGACATGGATTTCCCCCGAAATCCATACTTGCTCCATTTTTCCACCACTATGAATCCATACTAGGGTCGTTTTCCCCCTGGAAGCAATAAAATTTGACTAAGTGTCAGGATTTGTCCTGACTACCCACGTTTTTCCACCAGGGAGGTATGGATAGGTTGCAGATGACGTTTGCTTTAATTCCACAATTGGGTCGTTTTTCCACCAGGTCTTTTGTGACAAGTTTTTGAGGATTTTTGTTCGGATTTTCATCCAGACTCATATCGATTTTCCACTGAGAGTGTTTTTCATGATTTTTGAGTCCGGATTTTCATCTAGACTGAGGTCGTTTTTCCACCAGAGAGGTATTTTTGTGTGATGACTTAATTTTAAGTGGAATTTTTCATTCCACACTTATATCAATTTTCCCCTAGCTCCATTTTTGTGGACGTTTGATAATTTTGAGTCCGGATTTTCATCCAGACTGAGGTCGATTTTCCCCTAAGGGGATATTTGATGATTTTTAAAAGTGATTTTGTGAGGATTTTTAATCCTTACTAGGATCGATTTTCCCAATTGGCCCATTTTAGATTTAAATTGAAATATTTTAATAAATGAGCCCCATTTTAATTGTTTTTTAATAAAAGGCGATGATTATTAAAATATGAAAAACAATTAATAAATGATTTGCAATAAGCATTTAATGTTTTCAACCTTCTATAAGCAAATCAGTTTTACCCAAGCAAGTATAAGAACAAGTGTTTTATCCCACATTGCTTGTGTGGTGAGATTTGATGATGAAAGCAAGTTTAAAGGGAGGAGTCCAGCATCATTTTATTATTTGAGTTTGCCAAGTGTGTTGGTGCAAAGGGCGATTTTCTCCATAGTTGGCGATTTTGGAGCAAGTGTTCATGTAAAGTGATTGATTGAAGACTCTTCTTGCTGCCATTTTTCCCCATTACCATTCCATTTTCCAGCTAGGCGACATGATTGGTAGCTTCCATTGTTGATCAAAAGCCACGATTTTTTGGTGAATTTCGCCATTTTTGGTGAGGTAGCAATTTTGCTAAGGAGGGTGATTTATTGTGTTTGGAGTTTCTTTCTCCAACTTGGGCGATTTTTGTTGATGCCACCATTCTTGCTTGCTGTTCTCAGACCTAAGTTGGCAGATTTGAGGGCCATTGATGACGTTTTCAGACTTGTGTGAGGTGACGCCATAGCTGGAAAATTTCGATTTTGGTTTGGTGCCATATTTTGGTGGATCCCTTCACACTTGGTGGCTGCCATTATTCCTTCTTGCTGTGGTTACTGCAGATCTGAGTTTTGACGCCATTGCTTCAGCTGGTTTGACCTCCATTGTTGGCTGTCCATCAATTTTCAGACCTAACTTTTATTGTCTAGCCAACCCCAACTATAGCGATTTGCATTTGGAGACATTTTGAAGGCATTTTGGGATCATTTTCAGACCATTGGAGGGCTGTCTCAGGTCCGCAACTGTGTTATTGGCTGCTTATCCTCAAAAACTTATCTTTTACCAGCCATACCTATGCTCCCAAGATTGATTGTTTTCGTCATCAAGATTGATTTTTATCAAGTTAGTGCATATTTTTGAATGATTGCAACTTGTTTTGAGAGGTTAATTTATTAGTTGCAGGTTGTCTTTACATTTGTGACCTCCACTGTTGATTGCGGAAGGTGTCTTCAAACATAAATTTTGTGTGAAAACACAACCTTTCACACCTTTCCCTAGTCACTCTCGATTTGGTATACTCCTTTGCACTATGATTTGCCCGAAATTTCTAAGTATAAGGAGGTGTGATTTCATGAGGGTTTCACACCCTAATCTTGGCACATTTTGTATTTAAATTGTTAAGATCTACCTAGAGTGTGGACTATTTTCTTGACTTCATACCCTAATTAGCCTAAATCATTAAGAAGTCAGGAATTCTATTAAGAGTATTATATTTTTCCTAAGTTCTAACTTCAAGCTTCATACAGGTGCGATGTTGAAGTCTGGATTTAAGGAAAAAAGAGAACAACAGAAGATTATGGAGATTGGATTCTATCTAGAATCCAAGATGTCATCCAGATGGAAGGAGATTACGGATACAAACATGCATTTCCTGAGCTTGAACCTGATGTGACAACGGATGTTCGGAGTCAGAAATCAGATTTCTTCCCCAGCATATGTAAACATTATGAAGAGTGATATTTTTCACGCCGTTGGATTTACACAGTCCATACAATGCAGTGAGCTTATCCTGGAGTGTGTACGATGTTATGATCCTCGCTCGCGAATGATCAAGACTCCTAAGGGTGTTGTCATTGCCTACCTTGCTGAGGATGCGATTGCTAAAGTGTTCGGAATTCCACGTGGAGCAGATATGAAGAATGCAACTAAGGATGAATATGAAGATCGGTACACGAAGAAGATGGATGCGTGTAAGAGTATAATAAACAAAGAGTGGATAATCGAGTCTAGGTTTCATCATTCCAAGGCTCCCAAGACACTCATGTGCACAAACTTCAAAGAGGAATATAGTGACTTAGTATTCCTACTTAACAGAGTGATGGGGATGCCGTAGGGTGCAATATATGATGGATGGATGTTCTACATCATCCAGGATTGTCTTAGAGGGACATTGATAAATTGGCCTAGAATCATAAGTGACAATCTGGACTTTCAGCTGAGGAATGTAGAGCGGTCCAAGTCATTTGCCATGACTTCCTACTTGGTACACTTGCTTGCATGGTTTGTTTCATACAAAGGATTGGTATGTAGAGGTGAAGTCGGGAATGGGCAAGGACAATTCAAGAGTCATGAGTGCTATCCTCAGTTGAACATGTATAGAATTGAAGACTATAAGAGAGTGAATGACGTATTCACAATGTACATCACGCGGATGCTACAAGGCGGAATCCACAGGAGATTGTCTAAGGAGGCAGCATGGCTAATAGATAAATATGGATCGTGGTATATTTAGTTTCCCACTTTCACGTACCTTAGGATTCATGGGTTTCAATCCGAACCCTACAGGCTTCCTAGGTATCCTTCTGACATAATGATCTTGTTGGAAGTGGTGAGACAACTTCTAGAGTTTGATTTCATTTAGAGAGAGAAGCATAGGACAGGCATGACATTCCCTATTTCAATTGGGAAGACGTTGGAGGTTTGCCAGTCTGCCTTAGCCACCAGCACTGCGAGTGAGGAGCTTGCATTCGATCAATTTGCAACCTTCAAGAAAAGAGAAGATTTGATCCAAATAAGAAAGTTGGAAGGATCAGGGGAGAGAAGTTCATCCACAAGGTAGACATAGAAGATTATTGGACCAACCCGATGGACGAGTAGGCAGTGAAGAGACGAATGTGGTCCAAAATGCTAGTGGATTTCATGAGAAAGTGTGGACTTTTCCTCATTCCCGATCAGGTGTTAGATGACAGGGATCATACGCATCCACAGTATGAAAATGAAATGAAGAAGGCAATCTTATTGCCTAATTGGTTAGAATCGAAAGAGATTGATCTGAATGTATTGATGAGAGAGGTCTTGAGTTTCTCCCTTACATGGGTGGATATTAAGATGAATAAGTTAGTTGACATGGGTGTTTCCTTCACTTATGAAAAGATGAAGCCAGAAGAATCTACTTCCGAAGATGATTAGAGGACTATCAGTGATGTCAGGATTCATGCAGATGAAGAGAGTCAAGCTCCCAAGAGAAGGAAAAACACGCCAGGAGAAGTCAAGGCTAGAGGGAAGAGGATTGAGGAGGGAAAGAAAAAGAAACAAAAGACTATCATTCCTTCACCACCTATCAGAGTCTCATCAATTAAGGAAATTGAGATAACAAAACAGAATAAGGAAACCCAACAATGTTCCAACACAGTGATACTACCAGAGAATATTCGGGAGTTACATGTCACAACGACATCTGCTCCACCAAATGAGAATGATGACCAACCGGGATCCCCTACTGTCCTTTTGGAAGTAAATGATTTGACCAGGAGTAATCCTGATGATGATGATGATGTTATCTCGACATTGAGAGGACTTGATCGAGATGTGTCTCGATGATGGTATGAAGATGGCCGCTATTCCTAATTTGCTGATGAAAAGTATGGAAAAAAGTAAGAAAATGATAGAGGTAGAACCTATTGATAACATTGATGACTACTTAGCTAGGAGCAATAAGGAGAAAGAACCCAAGAGAGCTGAGATTTTGTTGCACATAGCTAGAATGAGACAGGAATGCGGATTGCGTAGGTGGCTGTTCCTATTTGAGGTGTGACAGCAGACATTGCTACTCTTATGGATTTCCAGATTACTTCAGTTGCCCTTGGCCGTACTATAAGAGAGCAAGAGTTTTAGGAGGTTGGTGATAACCTTAAGGCGATCAGCGCAAGGTTAGATAGAGAAATTGAAGAGAAGGAGAAGTACATAGAAGAGAATATCAAACTTAGAGAGTATATTGCAGGGATAAGGCGTGAGAATCCCACCCTTATTTCTCCTATTGCGGTTGATCATGGCCTACATTCACACTATGAGGTAGCGAGAGATACGCTCTTGGAGGTGGAGAGGTGGATTGAGAGTGCAAGAAAGCAGACAGATGATTTCCTTACTCAGTTTGTCCAGGCATATGATAGGACAACAGGGATCATGTTTAGAATCTAGTATTTGGAGGGAGTTTGGGAAGAATTCCGGCCTATTCAGGAAAAGACTATTCCCCGCCGCAGAGCTTTGAAGAAGATTCCTAAGTCCATGTTGATCAGCGGGAGCATTGTGCACAGTGGAGACAAATATGATTTCCATGGCTGGTATTGTTCATTGGCCGTGAAGAAATCAACTTATGAGAGGGCCTAGTTGAGTTGTACAGAGATGGAAGGATTGATTTAGGACATTCAGTTGAAGATCCTTGCCTCAATTGAGGAATTATTGGGTTTTGATGTTAGTGATGCTAGTGGTTTACACTTAGCTGAATTAAGAGACAAGATGAAACTTATGTATTTTTGTCAGTTGGACTCTTTGAAGAAGAGTCAGATAGATGATTTGGTCTCTTTGTTGATTCATGTTCATAGTTCGCAGAAGCTCATGCTAGATTGGGAGAACACTTTGGATGCTTGCTCGATTTCATTGGACATGATTGATTTGCAGCATGATACCTTACGTAGCATTTCCATGGAGGAGTTAGATTCTGTATTGGCTAGATTCTTGGAGTTTGCTAGGAGAGAGAGAGAGATGTAGGGAGGAATCTTCTAGAAGATTCTCTATTTGATGACTAGATATCTTTTTATTGGGCCATATGTTGGTGGCGCCATTTTTGGTGTAAACCCTAATTAAGGCAATTCTAGGGTTTTTTTGGCATGATCTTGGCCGTTGATCTTGAATCAATCTTGGCCATCCATTTTTGTAAGAGACTCTATATATACCTCTGTCTCTCATTTGTAAGAGAGTTTTTGTAGAATTGTTGGTATATGCTGTAGCTATTTGAATCTAAATCATTGTTCAATTGTTGGTGATTTTGCTCTTCAAATGTTGTCTTTGCATTGATGGTTCTCAATTCCTCCAAGTTAGATTAGAATTTGTTTTTCATGTTTGTTAGATTGAGTGAAAGATTTGTTGAATATATTTGTGTGGAATCCTTATAGCTAAGATTTCGATTGTAAATGAAACTTATATAAGTGCAAGGCAAAAGATTTATGATAAAATGAAAGTTCAAGCCCTACATTACTAATTCATGCTCTGTAAAACAACATCAACAACAATACCACCAATTCATACAAAATCACTCTACAAATACTTCCTTTCATCTCTTAATATTAATCTTTCATAATCTGAAAAGGACATTTCACGCTTAAAGTTCTTGTTTCAAATCTGAAATTCTTTCAAATCTGATGAGGAAATCAGTTTGAATCTACTTGTGAATGACTGATTTTCCTTTCACAAAATCATCTCCTTCCCTTCTATGTGCGAGGTGTGAGGGGCACATAGAATGGTACCGTAGGTTTAGAAGTGCGAAAGAAGTGTTGGAATAGCCATGTAACTGCCATCCGCACCTCAATAGTCATTTAGTAAGGATGTGATAGCTAATGAGCAACAGGGAGGTCGTGAGGGTGAGAAGGTGCAAGCACTTGGTTTTTTAAAAGACATTTGACAAATAAAATAAGAATTGTGGTTCCTAGCAATCCAAGTCATGGGTTTTAAATAAATTGTCAAGCACAAGTGCTATATTATTATGAAGTTTGTGTGCTTGAGAGATTGGCCCCACAACACTTTGTCACCACCCCATATCTCAATGCAGACTTCAAAAAGGACATCGTGGCATTTCAAAAAGGTGTCATCAAGGAATAAAAATAAATGCTAGCACAGTAAGTCGTGATTGAAAATACTTGACTTGGGTAGTCTTTAAAGGGAGTCATGGAACTTGAGAGCTTCCTCTTAGGAGCCGTGAATCTACAAGTCAAATGCTAGTTCAAGGGAGTACTTGGATTAAATTGTGTTACATGCACTTGTACAAGGTCAGGAAAATTATTATATTTGTAATCACTGTATTTTAAATGAAGGTCTTTGCTAATGAATAAACATTGGTATCAAAATTTTGTAGCAGAAAATTTTACAAATTTGAGTAGTTCTATTTCATTGTAAACTTTTTCGTACTCAAAAGACAGAGTGTTAACTATCTGACATAATGCCTATATGAAAACTTTGTTTTATTGTGATGGATTCAAAATTCATATTTAAGGTTATTGCTGTTCTAAGCATTGCAATTCATAAATACTTCATTAAACCTGGCACGCAAAACAGTTTGATGAAATGCATAAACAGCTAAAATTTTAAAATTGCAAGTTTTTATCAAAATAAATCAGTATGGGATATTATAGTGGTATCAAAGCCTGCTTACTGCCAGCCTGTATGTTTTCTGTTGCAAACTTTAGAAGTACAGGTTTGTAATCAGTAGAATGCTAGTGCAAGTGGGATATTGAGCCAAAGCATACTGATTTGGATGCTACCATTTGCTACCTTGCTGCACTTGATGTTGATGATGAGCTAGTTGGTGAGCATGAGAGTGCTAGTGCAAGTGCGAATGCTAGTGCCACTATCTGTGGTTCTTCTAATATAACCGTATCCACATCATCTAATATATCATCAGGTTAGTAGTCAGCAGAGTGCTAGTGCAAGTGGGATATTGAGCCAAAGCATACTGACTTGGATGCTAACACTTCCTACCTTGCTGCACTTGATGTTGAGGATGAGCTAGTTGGTGAGCATGAGAGTGCTAGTGCAAGTGCGAATGCTAGTGCCACTATCTGTGGTTCTTCTAATATACCCACACCTTCATCATCTAATATGGATGGTGATGATGATATTTTTGAAGAACCATATGAAACTAATGCTTGATGGCTGATTGTTGACACTTGAAATTATTATTTTTAATTTTAATACATATCACGATATTTGAGTTTGACCAATTGACATCGTAGAATTTTTAATTCTTAATATTTAATGGAGATTTTGTTTGTTATACGATGCTCTGTGGTATTTTGAACCTTTTTATTGCTATACAGATATGTTTACATTTCTGATTTTTTTATATGTTTTTGCATGGACGGACCCAAAATGAACCCAAACCCAAATTTTTTCCTGAACTTGAACAATTAACAAGATAGGAGGTAACCTAGATTTTTTCTTTTTGTTTTTTGAAGAACTGCAGCTTATATTACATCTGAGAGAGAAAAATTTACATTCTACACTAGTTTTGGAACTTTTGGAAAACACAGATTCTATCATTCTAGGCATGATTTATCTCTTTGAAATAAGTTTATTCTTTGTGTAATCGTTTAAAGTTGAATGCATCATAGATGGTCATTGTCATCCTCTTCATTAGTTCATTCATGGGTTCTAGTCGACTTTTTGATAATTGACATTGTTTAAAAGGTGGTCCTATATTTTTGTTCGAAATTTAGCATTTCCCTCATCAGATTTTACCAGCATGATATCCTTGCTCGATTCATCCATTTTAAGGATCTATTAGCTGTCCTTTCCAATGCTTCTTTTTGGAGGCTTACCATTGCTCAAAGATACCTCTATATGGTATTTTCATTTATGTAGCATCCATAAATGGATCTTAATATATTACAAATGTATTCCCCAACAAATGACACTTTTTGTAGCAGTAGAATATGTGCTTTCTTCTATATATCTATATAGACTAACAAAATTATTGTACTTTCTGAAATTAGTTTTTTGACTCTCACAAAGAGCTTATGCATGGTAATCAATACGGTTGTATCTGGTGGTGCCACAGACTACTATTTTGGTCTTGTGGATGTTAATAAAATCAACCTATCCATGTACTCTATAGAAAGTTATATGTTCTTGTGGTTGAAGTTTATCATTTGAATAATGCTTGTCTATTCTATAGTTTTGATGAAAGTTGTTAAACTGGGCTGGTTAGCAATGCAAATTCACTTATGAGCTGTCTTGTTTGATGAATTTCTCTTGATACAAACTAAGGATATGTTTATATGATATTAACAATGCAGATCAAGTCTGCAATAGATCGGCTGGAAAGGGGTTTTGTGATGGATGGAAAGGAAGCCTTGGCAATTGCAGCGCTTCTGCAGTTTTCTACTGGAATAAAGAATACTCTGAAAATAGCTCTTGAAGAAGATGCACAGTGGTACAATAAATTTATGCCTCTTACTGAAATGGTAAGCTGCAGCCTAGCATAAGATACTTGCAAATATGTTGACTGTTTAATTATTCATTTAGTTGATATTACAAGGCAGATAGCATTTCATATGATGGCTGATTGTCTACAAAGCTGTGCAGATAAATGAGATCGTCGGTAACCAAGCCTTAGTTCAGACTATCCTGCGATTGGTGGATGAAGAGGGCTTACTAAAGGATGATGCAGTATGTTAAAAAACTTTGTTACGTAAGCAATTGCTTGTTAAACAGATTTCAACATTGTGACTGAGCAGGTTATCTTTTATGAGATTATCATTATTATTGTTTTAGGCACCGATCAATAGTAATTACTAATTAGTATGATTTGAAATGATCTCTAATTTGAAACACTGGCATTGCTAGTCAGTTGTTTCAAATTTAAAATATTTATAATGATTTCATGACGACCTTTTAGGAAGAGCTTATTTAAACATTTGGAGCTAAGGGTAAACAATACTCATAATGAAACCAAAACAAGCTGCAAATATTTCTCGATGACATGGCTGCTAAATTTGTGGTAGAGAATAAATTATTGTCTGACAGATGAGTCTTTCTCTTGAAGATATCCTTTCCAAGCATGCATGTTAAGTTGTTTCTGTACTCAGTGTAAAAGATAGTTTAAGAAGGAATGTCTTGATACAAATGACTAATTTTCTCTTGTGTGACTGTTTTATCAAATACATCCGGTTTGGTTTTGGATGCTTATCTCAAGTTTGTTTTTTGGATTCCAAGCCTGCTCCTACAGTTGTCTCTAATGCTAAATTGACCATAACATAACTGTATTTACCTGGAGCCTTGAATAAATAAAATTAGATCTGCATTTTTGGGATTAATGGAGCTGGCTTATTCTCTTTGATCATATTATATAGAAAACATACATTCCTGTTTTAAAATATTTAAAGGTTTCTTATATTTAATGAGTAAGTTTGTTTTCTGTTCAATGAGCTTTGCTAATGTGAGCGAAATCTAACTGACACAAGCTTGGCTTTTGTTATACTACGTTTTCTTTGCGCTGGTCTATACCTATAATTGTTGTCCATTAGGTTTTATTCAGTGAACGATGGGGACACATTTCCCTCCCCAAACCCTTGCGTTTCTAAGACGGGGACATCTTTGGGATGGGGATGGGGCGTCCCTTGCTGTCCCATCACTGCCATTGGGATGTCTGGAGATGCCGGGGACATTCAAACATCTCCGTGACATCTCAGGGACTCCTAGGAGTCTCTTGGCCGTCTCGGGGATGCCTAGGAGTCTCCCATAGCCCCCACTTAGAAATTTGAACCCTAAGCAAAAATGGTGGAAAATTTGTGAAATGGCATCCTTGTCTTCAAGCCAGTCTCATTCTCTTTGTCAGATATTGTTGGTTGAATTTTTTTTACACTTGGGAAGGCATGCAAAATTACGGTTTTAGCCACGTGTGAGTTAAAAACTCTCCTAATCTTAAGGGAAGGCTCCCCCTTTCCTGCTATTACAAACTAAACACTAATCTAACTTGGGTAGGACAACATCTTTTCTCTTTTTTCAGAAAGGATGATTTTCTTTTTCTCTTTTCAGAAAAGAAACTGCAACTAAGTAACAAATATAGAAATTTAGAAATTTCAGGAGCAATAAAGATGCTTTATATGAAAGGAAGCAAAGTTTCTATGAAAGGGCAAAGTCTTTCGTCACTTCCCTGGGACGGGAATATAGAAGCAAAGCTCAAAGTCTTCACTTGTCTATTGTCCTATCTACCTTCCAGAATGATTAATATGATAATAATATACAACTTACAACAGCTCAAAGTTTGTCGGTATTGTGCACGTCTAGACTACTATAAGTAGGAGCAACTACAAGCACAAAGTCTTATAATCTCTCTCTCTCTCTCTCTCTATTATGAACACTTAGCTACACAATGTCTACAAGAAATTAGATTAAAGTTCTCTTCAACAACTTCACCAGAATCTCAAGTATATCACCGTGACATAAGAACACAATGGATATACAAAGTTTTTATCACTGTAAATCTCTACAGAGTTTTCTTGCTTGCTAAAAAGATAAAAATTCCATAGAGCACCCTCCAATATATATAGGAGAGGAAAAAGTTGGAGAAGTCCAACTAACTAAGACTTTTTCCGCAACCACTATAACTAGCTATGACTTATTCCAAATTACAGTCCTATTGTGTTTCAACTTGTAATTTATTTACATGTAATTACAAGTTACAAGATTATAGGTAATGAGACTACTTGTAATTACAAGTTTTGATACTACATGTAATTAGTCGAAAGGAAAATATATAAAACAAAAACATGATTTAAGTGCCAAGAGACACTCCTTGTTCTTCATTATTCCTGGCCATGAAAGCTTGAAACTTGTTGATTGATTCGTGTAATTCACCAGGATTTGGACCTTGTAACAACAACAGTTTTGATGGTGACCTTGAAGTATCTCACTGTTGCTACTCTATGTTCTTCAAGAACAATTTGCATCTTGTCAAGAAAAACATGGCAATTCACAAACCTATTGATTGAAGCCACTATAAATTGCTCAGATTCAAGCTCCTGATGAAGCCTTGACACCAACTTAGAAAATATCACGTTCTCAGGAGGCAACTCTTCATTTTGACTTACCATCTTACAAGACATTTCCTCAAAATTGGAGATGATATCCTGCTCCACTTCAGTACTCATTTCAAGAGCAGCTTCAAGATTTTTAATCAAGTCCTTGACAACTAATGACCTATTGATCATAAGCTCCTCAAACTCAATATACCTTTCTCTGTTTGGTATCACAGTGTTGTTGCACATGATTTCCATCTTTACTTGATCCATTTCATGCCAAATTTTCAGTTCTCTTTCTATAGATTCCAGACTTTGCTTAAAAGCTTCTAAAGTCTTGTTCAATTTCATCTTTGCTGTACTTACATTGCCTAGCTCTAGTAAGGCTTTCTTCACCACTTGAGTACTCTGATCTACCAGTTGATCTACCTAAGAGTCAATAGCTTTGGCCTTTTGAGCAACTTTTTCAACCTGTTTGATGGACTCTTCGGAAGTAGAGGAAGTCAAGGGATCAACATTTTCTGAAGAATTAGTGATCTTTTGGATCACTGAGATAAGTTGTGCATTTTCTTCCTTGAGCTTTGCTAGGAGCTTGTCATAACTCTGAACCGAAGCTACCGGTTCTGGTTCGGATTCGACATTTTTTTTCTTTCTTGGGTATGGGTTCGGGTTCATCCGTACACACACACACACACACATATATATATTTTAATTTTTATATATATATATGTTCAAACTTTAAACATCAAAATTATATATGTTCACAGTTCAAACATACAAATATGAAACATACAATGTAACTTTCCCATACAATGATGCATAAATGATAACAGATAAATCATAAATCATAAATCCATAATTGCCAATGCCAATAAATATTCTGATATTGATATATCGTAAATTATAAATGTAATATCATATTCATAATTTACAAAAAAGATAATATTCAAGTTTTAAGTTTCAAAATGTGAAAATGTCATGACACAATAAAGTATAAAGTTAAACATTCAAATTACAAGCCATCTATGGGATTTAAATTCCATATTCATCTTCATCTGAAGCATCCAACCCAAGCTCAAGGTCATCAAGTGGTTCAAATTCAGCATCAATTGAACCAATATCAAGTGGAATGCCACTCCCACTAGCTATGTCTCTCTCAAATTCCATAACTGCCTCGTCTATAGAGACTTGGCAAAGTTGTGCAACTGTGGCATCTAAATCAGCACACTTAGGGGCTCGATCCCAATTCCTTGTTACACCCTCACTATATCTAGGGTCCTTATGTGACAACAAACGAAGGTTGGAGTGTTCGTAGACCAAATCCTTAGCTTTCTTTGCACCCAAACAATTACGTTTGACTGAGTGGATGAAGGAGTATGTACTCCAATTCCGCTCAGCTGAAGAAGAACTTACAACCTGTTAAAAGTTAAAACATAATTAGAAATTTATAAATTAAAATTATAAAATAAAAATATAATAGCATCAAATGGAATTGGAAAACTATAAAAATAAAAAATAAAAAGATACATACTTGAGAGTTAAGTTTAATTGCAAGAGGCTGCAAGTAAATGGAGCCTTGACCATGTACATACCACCACTCATCAGCATCCATCCCATATCTAGCATTAAGAGCTACAACATCATGATTTTTTGCAGATACAAATTGGCCAAACTCCCTCAAGACAATATTTCTTGTCTCCTCATCTTGATATATCTTTTTAAAGGCAACCCTATAGCCAGAAGCAACCTCTGCATCTCTATATGGTGGCACCCTCCTTGGTGTTGCAAGCATCTCTGCACTATAAAATTTTGGTGTCAAAGCAAATGCTAAGAGATGTAAGGGGGTGGTCATCTTGTTCCAACGATCAACAACAATTTTCTACACAACTTTGAAAAATGTTTCCGTTGGGTCATTTTCTTTTCTATTTATTACTTCTTTTATTTTTTCCACCATGCAATCCATGCCATCATAAATCTCACCCAAACATGGGCGATTAGTATCAGCATACTTGATCATGCTCATGATGGGCTCACTGAAATTCAAAACATATTCCACATCATCCCACCATTTCTCACTAAGGATCAATGCTCTTACTTTTAGAGCTCTTTCTGTGTGGGACTGCTTCCATACACTCCACAAGCTATTGATGACCATAGAACTCAAGGCATCTCGCACCTTCAGAAGTCATCTTAAAACGAGTGTGTGAGATGCAAATCATGTTTCAGCAATCTAACATGACATAACAAAATACACAACATATATCAAATGTAAGTCTATAAAAAATACAAATTTAAAACTAAAAAATTAAAAAATAAAATTTAAAATTAGTAATTATAAATTATCTTCAACAACTCCAACTTGGAGAAGGTCCTGAAAATGGCTTGTGACATATGATGATTAGTCACAAACATTTGAATCTCCTCGCCTTCCGCATACAGTTTTTTCACCCAATCAATTTGTGTGCCAAGCTTTTGCATGATTAAATTGAGTGAGTGTACTGCGCATGGTGTCCAAAAGATGTGACCATATGTAGCCTCCACTATAGGCCCTGCTGCCCTACAATTTTTAGCATTGTCAGTTACAACTTGGACAACATTTTGAGGCCCCACCATGTCAATGCATTCTATCAAGATATTGGCAATGAAACTTGCATCTTTCACTTGCCCCTCACAATCCACTGCTCTCAAAAACATTGCCCCTTTAGGACACACTGCTATAACATTGATCAATGGCCTATTTTTACAATCTTTCCATCCATCAGAAACAATGGTCACACCCGTTTCCTGCCATGTATCTTTGATGACCTTCAACTGTGACTCTACGTATGCTTTCTCCTTTGCCAATAAGGTGGTTCTCACCTTTTCATACCCTGGACAAACATAATCAGAAGGTGTATTGCAAAGAGTATGCACCATGTCCCGAAAGTAAGGTGATCTAACAAGGTTGAAAGGAAGCCCATTGCCATAAAGGCAACGCGCAATTTTGGAATCTGCAATCTCTCTCAGTTCATTTTTGAAGGCCAAATCCAATGGGCCTCTTTTCCGTGTAGCCATAACATTCTGATTCTCTACTGCATCAACTGGTGGGTTTTGCATGAAAGGATGTGAACCAGCTGGTCTTGTCGAGCCAATGCTACTAGAAGGCCTCTTAGACGTTGAGCTTGGATGGACAAGAGGATGATCAGTCTTTGCTTTGCTACTTTTGCTATCATCTTCCTCTTGTTCTCTAATATATCCCAAAACTAGAGCTTTTGACAGCCCCCTGCCATTTGATCCCTTACAAAATTTTATTCCACGTCCAGGGATGAAACAAAGGTGGCTTTTCACTTGAAAGTATGAGCTGGTATACTCAGTGCCACAATGGCTGCACTGCCAAACAAAACCCCCACCACTAGACATTGGCTTGATCATTGTTGTATAATGCCAAAGTGGTGAATCTTGATCAATTTTAAAGAGGTTATTTTCAGTTCAGACATTTGCAACTGAACTAGAGCTTGCACTTGCACTTCCAGTTCCAGCCATTATGTATGATTATATAAATAATGCACCTAAATGAAAAGAGAAAGCACAACATTATTGAAAAAAATTATTAAAATTTTGGCATTATAACCCCATACTATGCATACAAAGTGTAAAAAAATATACAAGACTTCTTTAAAAAAGATTAAAAAAACTTTAAAAAAAAATTTAAAAATTTGAAAAAAACTTGGAAAAATTCAGATTCACTTACATTTAATGGCTAAATCTTCTTTCTTCGGTGATTCCTACACCTTTGATGCGTGTCTCACACCTTCGTGGTCGTCACCTTCAAAGAAAAATACAAAAACTAAGAAACCTGATTGTAGAGAAAAAATCTTCAGAAATGCAAGTAGAATGAGTTGAATGCATGTTTTGATGCATGAAATGCATCATAAAGGGGCGGATTAGGATTTATATGCTAAAATAAGATTAAAAAATTTGTTTTTAAATTGTTTTTCTTTGTTGTCTAACCCGTGGGCCCCGTTTTTGGGAACCCACGGGCTTGGGTTCGCTTGGGTCCTCCTTGGTTCGACCTGGGTCCCACCAGGGTCTTGCCCAGGCGGCTGGGTTCCCTGTGGGTCCTGCACGTCTGGAAGTGCAGGGAAGTGCATGCACTTGGCTTGTACATGCAAGCAACCTAGCCATACCTCAAAGGCAACTCTGAGGAAGGTGGACTGACTAACCTTCCAAAGTCAGACATGACATAAGTCACCAAGCATGGCCCCGTACCTCCCCGATGGAAATCTTGCCAAAAACACTTAATGCACCCTTGTGGCTCCACAAAAGAAACTGCTCAAGTGACCAAAACTGTCGGAGCATTAAAAGCCTTGAGTGTCGATCACGCCATCCGGAAGTGTCGCTAGTCGAAAGGAAGTCCGGAGACTTCGGAAGCTCGGACTCCCGAAGTTGGGGAAGACAAGGGAAGGAGCAAGGAACTTCAAAAAGGCTAAGGAAAGACTTTGGAACCTCAAGGTTCTGGAGTTCCGGGATAGAGAGAGGAAGAGAAGCAAAGGATCTTCGGAACCTCGGGGTTCCAGAGGAGCTAGGGAGAGAAGGCAAAAGGGGGAAGGAACTGCTAGCAAAGTCATTTGCTACTATGGATTAGTCATGGGTATGAGTCACCGTCTCCCAAACTTACTATCGATGTTTACTATTAATGTTCCATTCTATTATCAACCTTGTTGATATAGTCAACAATGGTATATAATATCCTTAATTTGATTATCATTAAATTCTGAGTGCCACGCATGTGTTCATGAACTGATGGTGGGTCTTCCTGTAATGTCCCCTCTTCTCTAGTGCCATTCAGAGCCCAAATTCACTTCTCACCCATCTTCATAGGTGAAGTTGATGTTTGGAGATGAATTCGCTAGCCAAAGGGGACTTAGATTAGTCATTTCTTTTGACTTTGGTGGGTTTAATAAAGTAACTTTATAATATAAAAGTTACTTAAGTCATTTTCTAAAAATAGAAAATCTAATAAAGTAACTTGTAAGTTACTAATAAAACATAATAAATGACTTTATTTTAAAAGTCCTTGCACACCTTCCTAGGTGAACTTCAATTACTTAAAAGGTGGTTGTTTATTCATGTTGGAGATCTCCTCTCATGTGGGCGTCACTTTTTAGAGAATAAAAGATTCCAAAGAATCTTTCTATGATGCCTCTAGGGTTCGATTTGATTAAAGAGGCTTGTACGATTCAATTGGGCATTCATGATTTGTTAATTTTTGCAAGCTTTGCACATCGGAGGACTGCAGCAGCACGTATCCAGCTATGGCAGCCCAGGGAGGACGAAAACTCTCTATTATTTGATGGTGTGGACGGAATCCTACACCCTCAGCAGCACTACAACAGCAATATCTTCTCAGAAATTGACCATTAGAGATTACAGTCAGCAAAGAACACATGTACAACAGCAACAATTGGTCTTAATCTGCAGATCTGAGCAAGTTGTGTGTGATTTCCAGTAAGAAATAAGCCACAAATGCCAGCCGTACAGCTCCCTTGGCCATCTGTACCATTCTCTTGCCTGGAAATCCACTAATAAATAAACTAAAGGGCTTTGGCACCACTATTGGTGTGTAAATTCATTGTTATGGTAATAATAAGTGATCACAGTTGGTTTGGCGTGAAGAAAATATCAGATTTGGGCAGTGTTGACGGGAATAATCATTATGTTATGTTGGTATATTATGTTTATGTTGTCGTCAGTAATAATGAGTTACGGCGGTCAGTTAGTTAGCCGACGGGTAGGTAGTTGGAGTTGCGACGGTTGTGTCGCAATCGTTCGGCTGTCATATATTGTACCACCTCCGGGTGTTGAAGGACATGTAATGTTGGCGACACATTATAATATGAACATCTTTTGACATTAATGGCAAGCTTATTCTGGTACTTCTTTTGTATTTGCATTGTGCATTGCTGTTCGATTTCTGTATTCTTCCTGTTTACCCAGTGAGGTAAACATTTGGCGTCGTTGCCGAAATTATTTCGAGAGGGACGGGAATATACTACATGGCACAAGGATAATGGGACAACCATTGCCCGAGGGGACGAGCAGTAACCCTGACGAAGATCACCAAGAACTGTTCGAAGGAGAACGAGCACTCACAAAAGATTTCTCTTTCATCCTTCAGGCGGCCATCGAAACACACGTACGGAGGGAAGCCACCATTGAGGCTGTTCCAGAGGATGCTGTGTGGAGCACGCTTGGTGTAAGCCCGGCGGTGAATCGGTTGATGAGCAATTTGCCTAACCTTTTGGCTCAAGCATTTTTGGCTCTTCAAAACCGCAGAGAAGACACCTACCGTGAGAACCGACGACAGCACATCTTACGAGAATTTCATGAGCGCCAGGATGACGGACGTAGAGAGGACCGACGACGGACAAATAATCCTTAAATTGTGAAGGGAGAGAAATAAAGAACACTGTTGGAAGCGAAGAATTATGTTGATTGTATACAAAAGAATGAATTAATAAAGACGTGTTGTGTTTTGGTTTATGTGTTGTGAAACATGAAATTGTACCACAATTAATGCCCAATTTATTGAATAAAGACAGAAATAAGAAATTAGAAGCGCAGAAGGCTTTGATTCTGGAACAACGTGTAGAACGTAGACGGAGGCTGAGGCAACTTGTCGAAGGACGACCTGCTGAAGGGTTGCTCGAAGGGAACCAAGGAGGTGTCACGGAAGGTGCAGAAGCCGAGGGGAATTTCTACGCGTCGCCGGACTACTGTAGAGCAAGAAGCCTCGAAGAGTTTCTGGAGGAAACTAGGTTACGGAGAGAACTAGTTGAAGAGACTCGAGATCGGTTCAAAAACTTATCTCTCATGCCACAAAGGGAGGATCACCGAAGGGAGCCGGGCACAGGTGACAGCGAAGGGGGAGCTAACCGCACGGTAGTCGCTCTCACGCCACAAAGGGAGGATCACCAAAGGGAGCCACGCACCGGCGAAGGGGAAGCTAACCGCATGGTAGTCGCTCTCACGCCACAAAGGGAGGATCACCGAAGGGAGCCGGGCATGGGTGACGGCGAAGGGGAAGCTAACCGCACGGTAGGTACAAGGCAGAACACCGTACCTTTGGTGACCACCACAAGAGACATCAGCGGTATCGGAGGGAGCAGCGCCGAAGGGCAGACACGGCCACAACCACCTCCAAGTGGACGACTTCCATCAATGGCGACCAAACAGAAGTTGCCCAAATTCAACGGGGATAGCAAAGATGATCCCGCACGGCATTGCCATACCTGCGAAACCATTTGGACAGCCAACGGGGTGACTGACCAGGATGAATGGATGAAGCAGTTCCCCGCCACACTGAGAGGAGTGGCTATTGACTGGTATTCAGACTTGGATAAAACCGGGGTAACTACGTGGGATGAATTGAAGAAAGCATTCAAGAAGGAATTTCGGCTTCTCCGAGATGATAATGAGATAGTCTCGGAAATCTATGGAACAAAGCAAGGAAAGGAGGAGACCGTACGGGCATATGGCCGCCGGCTAAAGGAATTAGTCGGAAAGATGGAAAGCCAACCGGCTGATGGCTTAAAGAAGCGGTGGTTTGTCGAGGGTCTGAACCCTAAGCTACGACGAAAGATGAAAATTGTGCCTCTGACATCCTACGATGATGCATACAACCGGGCCATGGACTTGGAAAGTGAAAATAAGACGGCCAAAAAGAAGAAGAATAGATCTTCCTCATCCTCTGAAGATGATACGTCGGAAGAAGAGAGTAGCAGTGATGAGAAGCCGAAGCAGAAAGTCACGGCCCTTTAGAGGGATATGGAACGGATGTTAAAAGAGTTTAAGACAATGAAGGGGACCACAAGCAAGGATGATGAACTGTGGTGCACGGATTGTAAGGAGAGCGGCCACACAAAGGGTGTCTGTCCCAAGAAGGCATTCTGTGACATCTGCCAGATCATGGGACATTCTACGAAGGAATGCCCATACAATCTGAAGGCACGTAACCAGCAAGTGCTCTTTGCACATGAGCAGCCCTCCACATCGGATTCAAACAATAATGCATCTTCCGGAGGCTACCGAGGAAACCAACGAGGCGGACGGGGGAATAATAATAATTCCACCAGAAACAGGGTGCAATACGACGCGAAGGGACGCCCGATGATTCAATGTAGGGCTTGCAATCAATGGGGTCATTACGCACGAGAGTGTAATAACAATGACACCGCTCAAAAGCTATGTCGGTGGTGTGGCCCCGGTGACCATGAAGATGCCGATTGTCCGAAGTCTGGCGTAGGGGCCAATCTGATTGATATCGAAGGCAACACACGAGGTAAAGAAGCCATCCTTGCTCTTACCCGAGGGCAGGCAAAGGAAGCCCGATACCCCCATCCCCGCACCGAGAAGCAGAGAATGACAGAGGCAAGGGAGGAAATAGAAAGGGCCATGAAAGCCCAACAGGGAGAGACACACGAGTCATCTGGACCTTATTGCACAGACGCGGAGAGGAACATTGTACGACAGATGCTCCAAATGGAGGTACCTGTGAAACTGGAAGACCTCCTACACACCATACCGCAATTGGGGACAGTGTTGTTGGGCACAAAGGCTAATAAACCCAAACCGAGAGACATGGACGCTCCCATACTAGGAAGCTCGGCAACAAATCCAGTTGTACTTACCGTCAACAATGGCCGACACCCAACCGTGGTGGAGATGGGTATCCTGGGCACCATCCTGACGGATACTATAGTGGACGGCGGTTCCGGAGTAAATGTCCTTCCGGAGAACACATGGAAAAAGCTAGGAAAGCCCACTCTGTGGCCACCTACGTTTAATCTGCTAGGTGCAGACCAGCACGGGATTAAACCCCTCGGCATGTTGATGGCACAGCAAGTCACCGTGGGTGCACAACCTTTTGTACTCGACTTCGTGGTCATTCCATTGAAACAGAAAGGGTATGACGCCATACTTGGAAGAGGATGGTTGGTGGCAGCGAAAGCAAACCACAACTGGAAACGAAATACACTCTCGATGGAGAGCGGAGGCAAGAAATTCACTATTGATCTCCGGACGCAGTTGGTGAGCGAGGAACTTGCCTCTTCCTCGGGATCTGAATCCGAGAGGGAAAATGACCCACGAGACGAAAGGAGAGAGGGGATGGACCCAGATGCCGAAGGCATATTAAAAATCGGAGGTTGCTGTTCGGAGGATGACACAGATTCACTAAATGGATTGTTCCATTGGCAGCAGGAGGACTATGAGATGTTCTCACCCTCCTGTAACGTATTAAGCGTCGAAGGAGAGGAGCCAGATCAATATCCTCCAGAATACAGAGAATATTGAAAGGGAGACACCCCAAACCCTGGCGACGTAAATAATCCGAAGAGTGTCGGCAACGATTGGAACCCTGTGTGGAAGGCCGCAGCCTTCAAAATCTTTATTATCCTTCTTCTTCTTATGTACGGGAAGGAGACCGTGGTCCCTATAGAATTTGTGGTTCCAGGTCTTCGGATGGCCATGGAAAATAAACTTGCCACCAATAGGTTTAAATTGAAACCCTATCACGCTTTGCGCGCAGGGGACCCGAGAGGCCAGACGGACACCCGAGAGCCCGAAGGGGGACCCAAGAGGATGGAAGGGGACCTAAGAGGCCGGGCAAGTGACTTGAGAGGCACAGGAGAAAAGCAGGAGACTTTTGGGCGAGGAAAACCGAGAAGGATGAAGGGCGATCCCAGAGACAGAGGACCCGAGCCGAAGACTCTTTAGAGAACTTACCAAAAAAAAAAAAAAAAGAGAAAAAAAAATCGCACGGTCGTACGACAGCGATCGTAAGGGACACAAAAAAAAAAAAAAATTGTGAAAAAAACGCCACCGTACGGGGCCATACGGCAGATGACCGTACGGTTGGAAGAAAAAAAAAAAATATAAAAAAAACAAAAAACGTAAAAGTACCAAAAAAAAAAGAGAAAGGCCACCGTACGGTGGGCCCATCGAAGGTGGCATCACCGTACGATGGAACCACCGACGGTGGAGCCACCGTGCGGTGGAACCATCGTGCGGTGGAACCATTGTGCGGTGGGACCATCGACGGTGGAGCCACCGTGCGGTGGAACCACCGACGGTGGAGCCACTGTGCGGTGGAACCACCGACGGTGGAGCCATCGTGCGGTGGAACCACCGACGGTGGACCCATCGTGCGGTGGAACCATTGACGGTGGCACCACCGTGCGGTGGGAGCCACCGAAGGCCGCGAAAAATATAAAGCGCGGCATGAAGACACCGCCGTGCAAGGTTAAAACGCCGCACACCGCACAACACCGAACACCGCCGCACAGCAAGGGATAGAGGAGGAGGAAGACGCACCGCACGGCCCGACCATGCACCGCACGGCCTGATCAACACGCACAACAAGGGTTACGCGCAACAGCCGCAAAAGGGAAAAGAAAAAAAAAAGAGACGAAGCCCGCACAATCCACACAGCTACGTAAGGGCAAAACGACCGCCATAGGTAGACCAAGCAGCCGCACGATTGGAGGTGCCAGTGTTGTTGTTGACCGTACAGGGAGGTTGTATGGCCGGGGTGCCATCGGGGACATTACAGTGCCTTATTAAAAAAAAAAACAAAAAAAAAACGACGACGGATTGAAAAATGATTCGATGACATCTGGAGCCTGGACACTGAAAATATTGGAGTGTAGAAGAAGGGTTTTGACATCATAAAATATCACAGAAATGATGCGCGCCATGGACTTTCGTGGGGTTCTGAAGGTTGTAAATTGGTGTTGGCGGCGGGGGCGCTGCCCCTCGACCTCGCGGGGGTGCTGCCCCTCGACCCCGCTGGGGCGCTGCCCCAGACCCCGCGGGGGCGCTGCCCCTCGACCCCGTTGGGGGCGTTGCCCCCAGACCCCCAATTTATTTTGAGCTACAGAAAACCACAGGAAGTGTTGTGGTTTTCCATATTGTGAGAAAGAAGCCTGCAGCTAAGCATTGGCAGGGAAGCCATAAGCCGTAGAGGGAGACGGATTTGGAGGTTGCGAACAAACAGAATTTGAGGGAAGGCATTGCAGGTCCGCGCAGTTGTATGACACCAGGGAGTTATTCAGTTCAGTTTTTAGCCTTTGGGGAGTGTGATGGAGGATTTGAGGTGGCTCCTAGCATTTGTGCCAACGGATTGTGGCCACCTCCAGGCATGACTGGTACGCTTTGAAGAACTCGGAGTATGTCTCGGCTGGACGTGAGGTTGCCTTGGTGGATGCACAGAGGGCTCGGGAGGAGCTGACCACCAGGTTGGAGGCAATAGTCGCGTGAGACTTAGTTCAGCGTACCCAGGAGTTGATGCCGAGAGAGCAGCACGGGTGGCTATCGAGGACAAATTGGCTAGGGAGACAGAATCATTTGAGTAGGAGTTGGTGGAAGCTGAGACTGAAAAACGTGTTTTGCAGACAAGTTTTGGTTAGGCCCAGGAGAACTGTGATGGCAAAGGAAGCAATATTGGTGAAATCCGCACTTGAGCATTAGATGGTAGCAGAAAAGGGTTTTCAGGCGAGGACGCAGCAAGTGTATAAGATCCGGGCCCAACTGGCGTCAGTAGTTCCTGCCGTTCATCTCTATTTTGTATTAAGTCGTCGGAGTCGACTTCTTTTCTTGGGGGGGATGATGTTGACGGGAATAATCATTATGTTATGTTGGTATATTATGTTTATGTTGTCGTCGGTAATAATGAGTTACGGCGGTCAGTTAGTTAGCCGACGGGTAGGTAGTTGGAGTTGCGACGGTTGTGTCGCACCCCTTCGGCTGTCATATATTGTACCACCTCCGGGTGTTGGAGGACATGTAATGTTGGCGACACATTATAATATGAACATCTTTTGACATTAATGGCAAGCTTATTCTGGTACTTCTTTTGTATTTGCATTGTGCATTGCTGTTCGATTTCTGTATTCTTCCTGTTTACCCAGTGAGGTAAACAGGCAGCAGCAACAATTCTTTGAGGAAAAGAGACATAATTTGGGAATCTTGCCGGGCAAGAATTGGGAATTCCAACTGGGTCTGAATAATTCTTCAATATTAGTTTTTGGTAATTATCTTAGAGTTAAATAAAGTCATTTGCAGCCATTGGTAGCAGCTGGAGGTGCTTGGTTCAGTCACTGCTTCATTCCAGGCTCAAATTCCTCCCTCAAACCCCAGCATTGGACTCCTGGTAAACCTTGAACGGCTTAATTCTATCAAGAATCCTCTTTACTTTATTTGTACTTGCTGCAATTAGTAATCAGAATTCTGGAAACTATTATCAGTTCTATATTTATTGTATTAAATTTATTATCTTCAATGTATTGTCAAAAATCCAAAAAACTACAAAAAAATTGAAAATACAATAAACTTCCAAAAAGCTCTTTCGCTGGTCAAAGAATTTGAATTTGTAAACAATCAGCATTTTGGTTAAGAAATCTAGTCAGGGATCTTTCACTTCCATATATCGGCTTCAACTCTATAATTGACTCTTGTATGCTTGCTCCCTTTAATGATAAGTTTAAACCTTTAATTTAAACTTATGTAACTGTTTATCTTTTTGGGTCAAAGATGGGGACATGACAAGCACCGCACGCCCATACACCCTCCCCTCTCCCTCGCCGCTTAGGCCCTTTGTCCCCCCGTCCCCAACAACCATGGAACACTAGTCTTATTCCTTTGCTTAGGATTCTAGGCCCGAGTGTCTGAAGTTTTTCATAATCTTATTTTCTATTGTCTAGTGAGTGCTTCTCTTTATCTGTAGTTATGTAATGTTATCCTTGGTTTGATTATAACAAAATTTCATTTACTATGTGTTAGTTTTAGTTAGACTTAAAAGTCTTAAACAATGTTACAAGATTCAAACCTGGTTCAGACTTAGCAAGCTGATTTTTGACCCAGAATTGGATTTGGTGCTTAGATTTGACCAACACTCGACAAATTGTAAAACCATGTAATATAGAGTTTTTTAAGGATTTAAAACTTTTATCATGCACTCTTCAATAAATAGTCTTTAAAAGACACAATAAACTAATCAAATAGAAGCTTCTTTGATCACACACATAAGCATACATTGATTGCATGAATATAAAAGTGGACTTTTGCTGAAGGAAACAACATTTTTAAATATTTACATATTGTGATGTGTTTAGGTGTACACAACTTGTGTATTATGATATCCATGACATCCAAACAAAATCACAATATGGAGTCATGAGCTATCATAGAAAGGAGATTGTGTCCCTTATCTTAACATTGCGAGCTCTATGTGGAGTCATGCATTTGTATCTTAGACAAGTCTGCAAATGCTGCTACTGTTAGCGGCAATATTGTATGAAAATAAAACTAGTTAATTAAGTTGTAATTGTCTTGGTTAGTTGGCAACCGAGGGATGGTAGTTGCAATGCGATGGTTGGCGCTCGCACCCCCTCGGTATCTTTATATACTACCGAATGTAACTTGTTCCACACGATTATGAATGGAATAACATCTCTTATATTTTATCTGATGTCTATGGCATTATTATTCTGCATTATGTGTTTTATCTGTGTGCTTTAAGCTATTCACCCGAGAGGGTAAACATTTGGCACCGTTGCCTAGACATACTCGGGAAAGGAAGGAGTGGATGGCGCACGGACATGATGGGCCTACCCGTTGGTGAGATAAACCCAGAGGCCGACGACGGGCAAACAGAGCTCTACCACGGAGAAGACACTGCAACAAGGGAATTCTCAATCCTCCTTCAGGTGGCCATTGAGACCTACATTCGAAGGGAGGCCACGGAGGCTGAAATCTCGACAAGTGCCATGTGGACAGCACTGGAAGTTAGCCCGACGGTAAATCGGTTGATGAACCACCTCCCCCGGTTGCTTGCACAGGCATCACTGGCACAACGAACTCGCCTGGAGGAGATTGCCCGAGAAGAGCGACACCAACAAATCCTCCAACAATACGAAGAATGCAGCCGTCGGGAAGTGGAGCGTGATGGCACCAGGCCAAGAGGAAATTGAACCCTGAATCCTAGAGGGATAAAAGAACATTCTATATTTGAATAAAGGTGACATAAAAGTGACACAAGTTGTATCTGATGAGATGAATTAATAAAGGAGTGTTCTGTTTTTATGTGTTGTTATTTATGGAAATGTTCGGGAATTAATGCCCAACCTATTAAACAAAGATAGAAATAAGAAAGCACAAACGGAGGAGTGGGAGGCCGCACAGAGGGCCTTGATTCTGGAGCAACAAGTAGAACGTAGACAGAGGCTGAGGCAACTTGCCGAAGGACGACCTGCCGAAGGATTGCTCGAAGGGAACCAAGGAGGTGTCACGGAGGGGGCAAAAGCCGAGGGAAATTTCTACGCGTCGCTAGAGCATCGTAGGGTGAGAAGCCATGAAGAGTTTTTGGAGTAAACAAGGTTACAGAGGAATCTAGACGAAGAGACCCGGGATTAGTTTAGAAACTTATCCCTTACGCCGCAAAGTGAGGACCACCAAAGGGAGCCAGTAGCGGGCACAAGTGAGAATGGAGGGGAGGACAATCGTACGACTATAGGTGCGACACACGACAGGCAAGACACCGTACCCCCAGTCACCCAAGCAAGACACACCACCGGCGCCGGAGGGAGTGGCGCAGGGGCACAGACACAACCACAACCACCTCCAAGGAGACGACCCCCATCAATGGCGAGTAAACAGCAATTGCCGAAGTTCAATGGCGACGGGAAGGAAGATCCCGTCCGCCATTGCCGCACTTGCGAAACCATATGGTCAGCGAACGGTCTTAACGACCAAGACGAATGGGTAACACAATTTCCAGCAACCTTAAGGGGAGTGGCCATCGACCTGTACTCAGATATGGATAAGACCAAAGTCGGCACATGGCCCGACCTGAAGAAGGAATTCGGGGTAGAGTTCCGCCTTCTCAGAGACGACAATGTAATAGGAGCCGAAATCTATGGCACAAAACAAAATAAGAACGAGACTGTCCGAGCCTATAGTCGGCGGCTCAAGGAACTATTGGGGAAAATGGAGAGTCAACCTGCGGATGGGTTGAAATAGAGATGGTTCATGGAGGGACTGAAACACTCCCTCCGGAAGAAGATGAAAATTGTCCCACTGACCTCGTACGAAGATGCATACAACAGAGCGATGGATGTCGAGAGTGAGACCAAGACATCCAAGAAAAAGAAGAAGGATTGCTCGTCTGAGGATGATGACTCTTCCGAGGGAAGCAACAACGATGGCGAGGCTGGCAAAAAGGTGCAAGCGCTCCAGAAAGACATGGAGCGAATGAGGAGGGAATTTAAAACAATGAGAAACACTGGTCAGACTGAAGGGGACATATGGTGCACTGAGTGTAAAGAGGAAGGACATATGAAGGGTACTTGCCCAGAGAAGGCCTTCTGTGAGATTTGCCAAGTGATGGGACACTCCATCAAGGAGTTCCCATACAACGTGAAAACCTGAAGTACACAAATGAACCAAGTGCTGTTCACTGAGTAGGCCACAACATCCGCACCGGCGGGTACGACCTAGCAAACCAACACAACAACATCTGGAGGTTACAAGGACAACAGACGCGGCGGCGGAAGGAATAACAATAACAGTAACAAAAGCCGTATCCAGTATGACGCCAAGGGCCGGCCAATGATCGAGTGTAGGGCCTGCAATCAATGGGGGCACTTTGCCCGTGATTGCACGAAGGAAGCCACCCCTCAGCACCTCTACTGATGGTGTGGGCCAGGCGACCTTGAGGACGCAAATTGCCCTAAGCCAGAGGTTAATCTCCTCAACATTGAGAAGACTGGTGAGAAAGAAGTACTGGCGATCACCCGCGCCCAGACGAAAAAGGCCACTTATCCCGATCACCGTACGGAGAAGGAGAGATTGCGGGAGGCAAAAGCCAATATTGAACGTGAGATGACGACCGAATGACGGAACAACGAGGTGGTGAGTACATCATCCCTTACGGAAGCTGAAAATAACATCATTGGGCAAGTACTGTAGATGGAAGTACCTATAAGGGTAAAGGACCTTCTAGAAACAATCCCACAGTTGAGAACCGCCATTTTTAGTTCCATACAAACCACTACACAAGCACCTTTGCGTGCCACACGGGCGGAAGTTGCGGTCAGCCCCTCGGCTGACCCAATGTTGTTGGCCATAAATAGTGGTGGGCATCCTGCTGTAGTAGAGATGGGAATTCTTGGGGCTATCCTCAAAGACACCATCGTGGATGGAGGTTCGGGGGTGAATGTACTGCCAAAGGATACGTTGAAGAAGCTCGGGAAGCCAATACTGTGGCCACCCACGTTCAACTTGGTAGGTGCAGACCAACACGACATCAAGCCACTTGGCACCCTGATGGCCTAGCTGGTCACCATCGGCACGCAACCCTTCATACTAGATTTTGTGCTAATCCCACTCAAGAAGAAGCGGTATGATGCCATCTTGGGCAGAGGGTGGCTGGTTACAGCAAAGGTGAACCACAACTGGAAAAAGAACACCCTTTCTATGGAGAAAGGGGGGCGGAAGTATACCATTGATCTGAGGACCCAGGTTGTCGGCGAGGAACTGGCGTCATCTGACTCGGATTCGGAGGATTCAAACAGATGGGAGTGGGACTCCTATGATGGTAAAGATGAGAGGGAACCAAACGAGGAAGGAGTGCTGGAACTTGGCGGATGTTTAGAAGATGACACTTCCTCTTTGAATGGACTGTTGCCGGGAATAATCATTATGTTATGTTGTCATATTATGTTTATGTTGTCATCTGTAATAATGAGTTACGACAGTCAGTTAGTTAGTCGTCCCGAAGGGCAGTTGGACGCGACGGTTGGTCGCACCCCTTCGGGTATTATATATTGCATACCGTTCCTTCTTAGTATCATCATGATAGACGTGTCTGATGTAATGTTATAAACACTTGATGTACATGGACTGTTGAATTAAGACAGAGACTGGTTATTTAATATATTTCCATTATGTTTTATACATTTACGTTCTGGATTTAATCGTTTACCCGTATGTGGCAAACATTTGGTGCCGTTGCCTAGACATACTCGGGAACAGAAGAAATGAATGGCGCACGGACACGATGGGCCTACCCGTTGGTGAGATAAACCCAGAGGCCGACGACGCGCAAACAAAGCTCTACAGCGGAGAAGACACTGCAACGAGGGAATTTTCAATCCTGCTCCAGGTAGCCATCGAGACCTACGTCCAACGAGAGGCCACGGAGGCTGAAATCCCACCAAGTGCCGTGTGGACAGCACTGGAAGTTAGCCCTATAGTAAATCGGTTGATGAACCACCTCCCTTGGTTGCTTGCACAGGCATCGCTGGCACAACAAGCTCGCCTGGAGGAGATTGCTCGAGAAGAGCGATGCCAACAAATCCTCCAACAGTACGAAGAAAGCAGCCGTCGGGAAGCGGAGCGGGATGGCACGAGGCCAGGAAGGAATTGAACCCTGAATCCCATAGGGATAAAGGAACATTCTATATTCAAATAAAGGTGTCATAATATTGACACAAGTTGTATCTGACGAAATGAATTAATAAAGGTGTGTTCTGGTTTGTGTTGTGAACTATGGAAATGTATGGGAATTAATGCCGAACCTATTAAACAAAGATAGAAATAAGAAAGTAGAAACGGACGAGTGGGAGGCCGCGTAGAGAGCCTTGATTCTGGAGCAACAAGTAGAACGTAGACGGAGGCTGAGGCAACTTGCCGAAGGACGACCTGCCGAAGGGTGGCTCGAAGGGAACCAAGGAGGTGTCACGGAGGGTGTAGAAGCCGAGGGAAATTTCTATGCGTCGCCGGAACAGTGTAGGGTGAGAAGCCACGAAGTGTTTCTGGAGGAAACAAGATTACGGAGGAATCTAGTCGAAGAGACCCGGGATTAGTTTAGAAACTTATCCCTTACGCCACGAAGTGAGGACCACCAAAGGGAGCCAGGAGTGGGTGCTGGTGAGAACGGAGGGGAGGACAACCGTATGGTTGTAGGTGCCACACACAACAGGCAAAACATCGTACCTCCAGTCACCCACGCAGGACACACCACCGACGCCAGAGGGAGCGGCGCACAGACACAGCCACAACCACCTCCAGGAAGACGACCCCCATTGATGGTGGGCAAACAAAAGTTGTCTAAATTCAACGGAGATGGCAACGATGACCCCGTACGGCACTGCCGTACATGCGAGACAATATGGTCAGCCAATGGGGTAGTTGACAAAGCGGATTGGGCGGTGCAGTTCCCTGCCACCCTGAGAGGAGTAGCCATTGATTGGTACTTTGATGTGGATAAAGCAAAGGTGGGAACATGGGATGACCTAGAGAAAGCTTTCGAGAAGGAGTTTTGACTCCTTCGAGATGATAATGAGATCGTGGCGGAGATATTAAGCACAAAACAAGGAAAGCACGAGACAGTGCGAACATACAGCCGACGGTTAAAGGAGTTACTGGGGAAGATGGAGAACCAGCGGGCTGACGGACTAAAGAAAAGATGGTTTGTGGAAGGGTTGCGGTCATCCTTCAGGAGAAAGATGAAAATTGTATCGCTCACCTCATACGATGACGCGTACAACCGCGCAATGGATTTGGAAAGTGAAGGCAAAACATCGCGGAAGAAAAAGGACAAGTCCTCTGTAGAAGAAGAGTCCTCAGGAGAAAGCAGCAGTGACGAATCATCAAGTAAGAAGGTGCAAGCTCTTCAAAAGGATATGCACTGTATGTTGAAGGAATTTAAGAACATGAAAGGAAGCACAAGCAAAAACGAAGAGTTGTGGTGCACTGATTGTAAGGAAGAAGGCCACACAAAAGGCACCTGCTCGAAGAAGGCCTTTTGTGAGATTTGCCAAGTGATGGGACACTCCATCAAGGAATGCCCATACAACATGAAAACCCGAAGTACGCAAATGAGCCAAGTGTTGTTCACGGAGCAGGCCACAACATTCGCACCAGCGGGTACGGCCCAACAAACCAACACAACGGCATCAATTGGAGGTTACCGGGACAACAGACGCAGCGGCAGAAGTAATAACAACAATAACAATAACGGAAGCCGTATCCAATATGACGCCAAGGGCCCGCCAATGATCCAATGTAGGGCCTGTAATCAGTGGGGGCACTTCGTCCGTGATTGCACGAAGGAAGGCACCCCTCAGCACCTTTGCCGATGGTGTGGGCCAAGCGAGGACGCAAATTACCCAAAGGCAAGGGTTAATCTCCTCAACATTGAGAAGGCTGAGAAGGCTGGTGAGAAAGAAGTACTGGCGATCACCCGTGCCCAGACGAAAAAGGCCACTTATCCCGACCCCCGTATGGAGAAGGAGAGATTACGGGAGGCAAAGGCCAATATTGAACGTGAGATGACGGCCGAACGACGGAACGACGAGGTGGTGAGTACATCATCTCGTACGGAAGCTGAAAATAACATCATTGGGCAAGTACTACAGATGGAAGTACCTATAAGGGTAAAGGACCTTCTAGAAACAATGGCATAGTTAAGAACCGCCATTTTTAGCTCCATACAAACCACTGCGCAGGCACCTTTGCGTGCCACATGGGCGGAAGTTCCGGTCAGCCCCTAGGCTGATCCAATGTTGTTGGCCTTAAATAGTGGTCAGCATCCTGCTGTAGTAGAGATGGGAATTCTCGGGGCTATCCTCAAGGACACCATCGTGGACAGAGGTTTGGGGGTGAATGTACTGCCAGAGGATACGTGGAAGAAGTTGGGGAAGCCAACACTATGGCCACCCACGTTCAACTTGGTAGGTGCAAACCAGCACGACATCAAGCCACTCGGCACCCTGATGGCCCAGCCGGTCACCATCGGCACGCAACCCTTCATACTAGATTTTGTGGTTAGCCCACTCAAGAATAAGGGGTACGACGCCATCTTAGGCAGAGGGTGGCTGGTTACAGCAAAGGTAAACCGCGACTGGAAAAAGAACATCCTTTCTATGGAGAAAGGGGGGCGGAAGTACACCATTGATCTGAGGACCCAGGTTGTCGGCGAGGAACTGGCATCATCTTCGGAATCGGAGGGTAAGGGAAAAGGCGACCTGAGGGACGAACGACGAGGCTGTAGGGAGCCCAACGACGAAGGGATTCTCAAACTAGGAGAGTGTTCCGAGGATGAGACAGGGTCATTGAATGAGCTCTTCCATTGGCAGATGGAGGATTACGAAATGTTCTAGAGCTACAGGCTCGAAGTAGAGGAACCAGAGCAACAGAGGAGGTGTACCTGCCAGAATACAGAAAATATTGGAAGGGAGACGCCCCAAACCTTGGTGACGTAGATAATCCCAAGATCATTTGTGTCGGCAACAATTGGAACCCTGTGTGGAAGGTCGCAGCCTTCAAAATCTTTATTATTCTTCTTCTTATGTACGGGAAGGAGACCGTGGTCCTGTTGACGTGTATTTTGTACACTATCAAACACAGAATAAAATACCCAAGGGTACCTTATCCTCTCTTGAGTAAAGCCTCTGATTGCTGAAGATATTGCGGAAAAGGATCAATCAGGATGACTCCAAGGTTCTTCGTTGTAGGATCTCTACGTGTGGATAAGCTGTCTGTGGTATGATGGGATTTGCTGGAATCACAAGGGGACTTACACTTGATGACTGAACTTCTGATTTGCTTTTAATATTGCTGGAACACAGGCTCTTACTAGCTTTGATTTGGAAAAAAAAAAAGGAAAAAAGATGAGGGCGTGGAAAGAATCTAATCCTAATACTAAGGAATGTAGGAGCAATGATTGATCTTTGATGAAATTCTAACTAAGTCTTGTTTTGACATCCGAGGACCATCTCCACAAGGTTAGTGCGATCTTCGAAGGAAAGCTTTATGATGTTCAAATCATCACTGCAGGCATAGACACCATCAGGTTGATGCATATCAATGAAGAAGTGACAACTGAAGTTAAGCTTAAGCTGAATGATTCCAGTTGACTACACAAGGCAAGTCTGCAATCAACAAATTGCTAGTAGTATGGATATACGAATTCCAGCATCAATCAAGCACATTTCTTCCATTCATCTAATAACATGAAATCAAATATAAGAAGTATAAAGACCATGCAAATTGTCGAATCGACCCATAAATTTCACCATTTCTTCAATGAAGTTACAAGTCTCTTACAACAACATCTTGGCAACAATCTTTGCCTTCTCTCTCTACTCTACTCTAATTGCTATTCTATCAACTAGCTAATCACCTTCTAACTACTCTCTATCTATCTTCTATTAACTGCTTCTATATATTGCCTTTACAAATGAAATGCTAGGGCTTATATAGTGCCCTTAATACAATTCGATGGCTAAGATCAATTTGAGATCAATGGCCAAGATTCAACAATGAAAACCCTAATTAGGGTTTGTTACAACCATTATATAACATTTAATGCTCGACCAATGAAATAATTGTATTGCTTGGACACATGTCCTCTCTGGAAAATTCCACCAATGGATAGCTGGGGTAGGTACATTGAAGTTTGTGCCACCTTCCATGAGTTAGGTACATTGAATCTGGACATGCTGAGGTGGACCACACTGACTGGAGAAGTGATGACTAGGATGCCACCTCGTTTGACACTTGTAACTTGGTAGATATTCAATTTGATGTTGTTGAGAAGCTAGCTTTAATTAATTCATCTGGAACTATCTGCTTCTTCAACGAACCCTTTGCTCCGACTTCTTTTGTCTCTGATGTGCAGGATGTTGATGTACCTCGCCCTGGAATGCTGGATTGGAGAAGTCGCCCTTGATGAGGCTTGACTGAAGAAGGCCATCCTTGTCAATGCTAGACCGAAGGAGGTCGCCCTTGTCCTTGCTTGATCGTCCTTGATGAGAACCTGCCGACTTGTAGATCCTGCGGGCTTTGGAGTCGCCATCTTGATACCTACACAACATTTCAAAATTAGTAATATATCTTGAAATTTAAAAATTAAACTTTAAAAGGAAGATTCAAGATTTTGATTAGGAAACTTCATGATAAATCTTGAGTTATCATTTCCTTATTAACCATGCAATACTTAGACTTTTCTAAAAAATGTCTAAAAAAATCAAACCTTGAATAAGGGTGTCAAGATGATTTTGCCATACCTCCTCTTGAGAATTAACTCTAAGAAATGATGTAAAAATAGATGAATTTTGCTAGGCAAAGTGTAGATCATAGCCTCCCTTGGATAAAATGCACCTCCTTTAGCTTGGAAAAGAACTCCACCTTCCACTAGCTTCTTCAAGATCTGGAAATTCGCCTTCAAATGTCTTCAAAAAATCTGGAAATTATCCTCCAAACTAGCAAGAAATACGCCTCTCCAATAGCCTTCAAGATGAATTTCACCCTCCACTAGCTTCATACTTAGTAGAAATTCGCTCCACTCCTCTGGATTTCGCTCCTCAAATTGCTCTCCAATTTCGCACTTGAAAGGATGATTGAATGATTTGAATCGTGAAACAACACCTCCAATATATAGAGCGCTCACCTTCCACTTACCCATGAGGCCGACCTAGCAAATAAAAGGTGAAATAATAAATAAAAACCCAAAAGGAGTAGGCCGACTTGTTAAATAAAGGCAAATAATGCCTTGTGTGCTCCACATTTAATTTTTTAATTTCACAAAAATTAATTTTAAATGCCTTTATAATAGAAATTCGATTTTTTTTGAGGCCCAAATTTAATTTATTAAATGCCAATTTAATTAATTTTTTCAAATATTCCAAAGTTAGCAATTTGGCATCTAATGCGATTTGGAGGATATTAACGCCCAAATATGGTAAAAAATAATGAATGCCATTAACTTCGCTCTGGTCCCTTGGAGAGGGACAGGAGCACTTTTAGGCTAGGATTCTCAATTTTTTGAAGTCAAACCTTTGTTCACCATGCTTTAGAAGATCTTTCCCATCTCACATAACTTTGCCTTAGCATAATCTCGGAGGCAATTTGTTGTTTCATAAAAAGCGCCCTGGTCCTTCAGTGAGGGACAAGAGCACTTTTGCCAGTTGTCGTCAAAATTTGCAACTCTCGCATCTTAATTCCACTTCAAGGCATTTTAAACACTTTTTCAAACTTGCGCCTTGGCCTCAATTTGTCCAAAATTGGTGAGAAAGGCTAGATAACATGTTAAGCGCTCTGGTCCTTCAGTGAGGGACAGGAGCACTTTTTCAACTTCAAGCTTATCCGTCCTTTGCTAGCTTCCCAAATTATCTTCAATGGGCTAATCATGTCCTCTTCCATTTACTTCAATCACAAACTTGCCTTGGCCTTGCAGGAAATTCGCACTTTTTGGAAAATCGCTCTGGTCCCTTGGAGAGGGACGGGAGCACTTCTTGGAAAATCGCTCTGGTCCCTTGGAGAGGGACAGGAGCACTTTTTACATCTTGGCATACTTCTTTGTTCTTTAAACCTCTCAATTGCGTCCAAGGCATAAAACATCATTCGTCCTTCCTATCCAAGTCAAGTTTTGCCATAAAATATCAAACAAAGAGGAGAAACTTGAAAAAGTGCCATGGTCCTTCAGTGAGGGACGGGAGCACTTTTTGTCATTTGGGTTGATTTACTCCTTTGTGAACCGCTTAAATTATATTCAATGGACAAAACATGCTTCCCTTGACCTCTTCAAATCATAAAATCACCTTAATCTTGCAAAGGCAGTGCAAATTTGAAATTCAAGCTCCGGTCCTTCAGTGAGGGACGGGAGCACTTTTTGCTTTGCAAGCCAAATTGTCTCACTTTTCATCTCGAAATTCCTTTGCTAGGGAAGATTTCATCTTACTTGACGCTATGAATAAAAGTTAATGTCCAATAAAGGTCTAAAATTGTGCATATAAAGAAAAGTGCTTTGGTCCTTCAGTGAGGGACAGGAGCACTTTTGACCTTCTAGGCAAAAACTTCATCATTTCATCGTTTTTTGACCAAGTCTGGATGCTCTATCATGTTCATTTCGTCCTCCACCATGCCTTTGATGTCTCAATTTAACCAAACAAGGTCAGGAATGGCTCCAATAAGTCTTTTCGCCTTTGTCCTTCAGTGAGGGACGGGAGCACTTTGCCTTGGTCCCTTGGAGAGGGACGGGAGTAGTTTTTCTTTCAACCTTTAAAATTCACCATTTTCATGCCTTCAAAATCTTCAAAAGTATCGAGTCACGTCCAATTATCATTCTGGAAGACCCTGCACAAAACAAAATAGAAAACTCAGTGACAAATATGCATAAAATAACATTTGTGCTCTGGTCCCTTGGAGAGGGACAGGAGCGCTTTTGCCTTGGTCCTCCTGAGAGGGACAGGAGCGCTATGCGCTTTGGATCCTTAGTGAAGGACAGTAGCGAAATTTGACTTTTCGAACTCTCGGATAGGATAATTTTTATGGAATATAACATTTAAGTAGAAGTGACTTATACTTTAAGTTATATTCCATATATACTTTCAGGATGTTTGAGAGTGGTTTCAGACCTCCAGGAATTATATTGCAAAATCTAGTTTTTTGAGGTTTTTTAGTTTCCAGACTTAGTCAAATTTCAGGATCAGGACATTCCAGACTTAGTCAAATTTCAGGATTAGGACATTCCAGACTTAGCCAATTTTCAGGATCAGGACTTCACTCAAGCAGGACTTGCTATCCATGGTCTCCCCGACAGCACTCAAAAATGCAAAGGCCAACTGACAAAAACCCTAAAAGACCTAGAAAACAAACCCTAAAAAGCAAAAAACATGGGTCCCCATTTGCAATGGGGCGATGTGTGAAAACGTCACAACAGGTCCCTGTAGAATTTGTGGTTCCAGGTCTTCGGATGGCCATTGAAAATAGACTTGCCACCAACGGGTCCAAATTGAAAGCCTACCACGAGAAGCGCACAGGGGACCCGAGAGGCTGGAAGGACACTCGAGAGTCCGGAGGGGAACTCGATAGGATGGAAGGGGACTTGAGAGGTCGGGCAGGCGACTCGAGAGGCACGGGACCAAAGCGGATGACTCTCGGGCGAGGCAAACCGAGAAAGGGCGATCCCAGAGGCACGAAACTCGAGCCAAATCTGGACACTTAGGAAAAAAACCGTACGATCCGTACGGGAAAAAAAAAATGACGACGACTAGATTGAAAAATCATTTGATGACATCTGGAGCCAGGATGCTGAAAATATTAGAGTGGAGAAGAAGGGTTTTGACATCTTAAAATATCACAGAAATGATGTGCCCCATGGAATTTCGTGTGGTTCTGACCCCGCGAGGGGCGCTGCCCCAGACACCGCGGGGGCGCTGCTCCTCGACCCCGCTGGTGCACCGCCCGAGACCCCCAGTTTATTTTTGAGCTACAATACACTTTTGGAGTTGGGCGAGGGGCATCCGGGAAGTCACGATAAGTGTTGGGTTGTCCCGTACTTTGAGAAAGAAGCCTGCAGCTAAGCATTGGCGGGAAGCCATAAGCCGTAGAGGGAGACAGATTTGGAGGTTGCGAACAAACAGAGTCTGAGGGAAGGCATTGTAGGCACGCGAAGTCAGACGAGGATTTGAGGTGTCTCGTAGCCTTTGTGCTCGAAGGTTGTGGTCACTTGTAGGCATGAATGGTACGCTTTGAGGAACTCGGAGTATGTCTCGACTGGACGAGAGGTTGCCTTGGTGGATGCATAGAGGGCTCGGGAGGAGTTGACCACCAGGTTGGAGGCAGTACTAGCGTGAAACGTTGCTCAGCGTACCCAAGAGTTGGATGCCAAGAGGGCAGCGCGGGTGGCTATTGAGGACAAATTGGCTAGGGAGACAGTATCATTTGAGTATCTGTTGGTGGATGCTGAGACTGAAAAGCGTGTTTTGCAGACAAGTTTGGTTTAGGCACTGGAGGGAGATGCCAAAATAAATGATGTCTCGACATACGAATTTTCGAAAGATAGGCCAATGCGGTATGAAGACCCCACTGTGAAGGAAACAAACCTGGGGGACACTGCCAATCCCCGAAATATCTGGGTAGGCGACGATTGGAGCCCAGTGGTGAAGGCTACAACATTCAAAATCTTCCTGGAATACAAGGACGTATTCGCGTGGTCCTACAAGGATTTGAAGGGGGTTTCGCCAGAAATGTGTGTCCACCGGATACCATTGGTTACAAGAGCTCAATCGGTACGGAAGAGGCCGTGTTGTGACCTAATCACACATCACCCCATCCCAGATAGGGGCCCCCCTTTGCTTTTTGGCCCTTTTGGTCGTTTGGCTTTCGTTTTCGTGTGTGTTAGCGGCAATCTCTTCAATCTCTCCGCGTTGCAGGTGTTTGGGAGTCAGTTGGGGTTAATCTGCTTCTTTGTCCAGCAAATTCTGTGAGGTCTAGGGCCCGTTTTGTCCTTTTTCTAGGGTTTTGCCTTCTGTCCTAGATTTTAGGGGTCCCTGTTAGGGTTTTTGAAAAACTGAACATACGAATGGAGTCGGGACCCTTCAGGGGACCTCCCAGCAAAATTTGAGCCCAAACGGAGTTACTTTCTATTTTTAGAAAGTCCCTATTTTTTAGGGATTTTTCCGAGTCCCAGAATGTCGCCATTTCGCCAAAAATCAAACTTACTATTTTTAGTAATTTCTATTTTTAGTAAGTTTCTATTTATAGTAAGTCATTCCTGCATCCTGTTTTAGGCTCTAACTCTGACATTTTGGAAAGTTTCTATTTCGGGAAAGTCTATTTGTGGTAGGATCAGGCCAGCAGACAGCGAAGAATCAACATGCACAATCACTTCTAAATCTGGAAAGTTGAAAGCAGACAGGCAGGGGTCTAAAATGGCTAAGTATGAGAATCATCCCTGAAGTGGAAGGCACAAAATTGTTCTAAGTCTGGAAAATCCACCTTCAAAATCCCAAAGTGGCATCTCAGTACAGACAGTGGTCAAAATTTGGCTAAGTTTGGATCTCCTATTCCAGAAGAGGAAAGCAAGCATGATCATCCAAGTCCAGAAATTCACATCAATCCACCAATGTCATCCTGATCCGAAAATGGCCTGAAATTTGACTAAGTCTGGAAATTTGGAAGATCTTCCAAAATCCAGAATTTGCATTATGATTCCTATGGATCTGAAACCACTCTCAAACATCCTGAAAGTATATATGAAATATAACTTAAAGTATAACCTCTTATACTTAAATGTTATATTTCATATATATATCCTGATGAAGAGCCTGAAATAGTGGAAAAATCCACCTATCCATGGACATCTCCAAAATGCGCCCAAGTATGGGCAAGGGCGCTAAAACCAAGAATGCTTTCACAACCACAATTTTCCTCCTCTCCTTGGACATAGCAAAAATGCGCCCAGGTCAGGCATGGGGCGCTAAAACCAAGAAAGCTTTCACAAGTGCAATTTTCCATCATTCCTTGGACATGGCAAAAAATGCACCCAGGTCAGGCTTGGGGCGCTAAAACCAAGAAAGCTTTCACAAGTGCAATTTTCCATCATTCCTTGGACATGGCAAAAATGCGCCCAGGTCAGGCTTGGGGCGCTAAAACCAAGAAAGCTTTCACAAGTGCAATTTTCCATCATTCCTTGGACATGGCAAAAATGCGCCCAGGTCAGGCCTGGGGCGCTAAAACCAAGAATGCTTTCACAACTGCAATAATCCATCATTCCATGGACAGGGCCAAAATGCGCCCGGGCATAGGCTGGGGCGCTGAATCCAAGAAGCCATTCACAGAAAGAAAATTCATGAATCCTTGGCGTGGTAAAATTTCACCCAAGCAGAAAATTTGAAATTTTGCCTAAGGCACGGAATCCAAGGAGTCAAGGAAGGTTTAAAAAAAATAGAAATTCCCCTCGGGCGAATTTTCAATTTTGCTATTTTTAGACATCAAATCCTGGCCAAATATGGAAATTTTTATAGATTCCGAATCAGGACGAAATTCCTCATCCAATGAACCTGACTCCTAAAATTTAGGAAGATCCCTAAAAAATAGGGATATGGAGAAAAGCTGGGAAAGTTCCTTCGACGGCACGAGATGACAAGTCGGAGTGGAATTGAGCAAATCACGAGAGAGATCCTGCAGTCTCCCTCCAAAATTGGAAAGAATAGAATCAACGAGTTAGCAGGAGGAATCTTCCAAAATATGACGCATGACTGGGAGCTTTTAAGGAAGGTTCTAGATTCGAACTCACATGCATGGGAAACCACCTCGCATGTCATCATAATTAAAGAAAGTATGACGCGCCATAAATGCAGTTACTTATTTGGTACCTCTTGGGAATTGTATATAAGTTGGAAATAACACTTCATTTTTCACGTGCGAGATCCAAGAAAGAAAGAGTAGTGAAGTGAAAAGTTTTCTATACTTAGTCTCTATTTCATCATTTTGAAATATTCCCAGGATGGCAGAACCTAGCAGGACAGCTAACATTTCCAGGCAAGCAATGATTAAAGCAGAGACGAAGGGTTTTCTTCCCCATTCTCGGTTGAATTCGAGATGGGAAGAGATTAGTGATACCAATTTCGGCACGTTCAACTGGGCTGCATTCAAGATAAGAATGTTCGGAACTGCAAGACACAATCCATCTCCAACAGCTGTCAAGATTGTGAGATGCGGAATAGTTGCAGCAGCTGGCTTTCCTCCTGCCATTCAATGCCCAGATCTAGTCTTGGAATGTGCAGCGCGTTACAATCTGGAGCGGAAGACGATCTCAACGCTAGACGGCAAGTTACTGGCAACATTGACTCCAGAGGCGATTGGTGAAGCCTTCGGAATCCCTTCACATTACTCCATGACATACAGGACCAGCAGTGGAGCCCAAGCAGTCTATGAAGCAGGCCCACCAGGTGCGCTGATTTGATCAACAAGCAATGGTTGCTGAAACCTAGAGTGCACGTTTCCAAGATGCCCAAGACTCTCACGATCTTCAAGTTCAAGCAGGAGTATGTGGACATGATAAAAATGTTGAGCAGAGTAATGGGATGCTCGCACACGGTAAACTTCGAGCCTTGGATGTTCTTCTACATTGGCGAGATCATGAATTCTAATACATTGATCGACTGGGCCAGATTGATCAGCCATTACTTGCACGAACAACTGAAGAACTTGCAGGAGAAAAAGTCTCAGTCCTTCTTTATGAGTTCCTATCTGTTCTATATGCTGGCACGAAGGGGTGGATTCGATGGGCTACCAGCAAGAGGAATCATGGGCTGCGGGCCAGCTCAGCTAAAAGTGCATGAATGTTATCCTCAGCTACATCTCCACAACGTGAATTCCTACAAGTTGGCGAATGACACCTTCACCATGTACCTGACACGACTTATGCAAAATAAGCTGCACATGAGGTTGTCTTCGCAAGCAAGTGCTTTGGTCCAGAAATATGGCGCCGTGTTCCTGCAGTTCCCCAAGTTCACCTACATCAGGACACAGGGTTTCTCCTTCCAATCTTACAAATTGCCTAGATATCCGTCAGATAAGCTTATATTGCTCGAGCTCATGAGGCAGTTGACTGCCTACGACCAGCTGCAGAAGAAGAAGAAGAAGCAGTCTATTGAATTTCCAGTTGTCTTGGGGGATTTCATGGAGATATGCCCAGGATTGGAGGCCGCTGAAAGTGCAGCAGGTGAGTTGGCATTCTACCGACTATCATTCTACACTTCCAGGGCCCAATATGATCCCTACAGCCAAATCAGGAAAGTTGCCGGTGTCAAATTCATACATAGATTTCACTTGGAGGATTACTGGGCCGGCGCCGAGGACGACTTTGAGGTCCGGAGAAGAATGCACTCCAGACTGCCCCTCGACATCATCAAAATAAGTGAGATCCATCAGGTGCCAGACCAGGTAAAGGAAGACTCAGATTTGATGCAACTCGAATTCGAGAGGATAAAAGATCAACCTATCCTGTTGCCAGATTGGTCGGAGCCGGAGGTAGATGATTTAAACACTTTAGCTAGGCCAGTGCTAAAATTCACTAAGCACTGGATTGACAAGCAGACGAGAAAGTTGGTTGAAAACCATGTCCCCCTGACATATCAGCTCATGGGAAATCTGGATTCTCACAGCGAGGCAACTAAGGACTCTTCACAGGGTCAGGCAGGAAGAGAGGCCCGGATAGACAAGGGAAAAAGTGCCCCAAAGAGGCCAAGGATAGCAAAAACGAAGGACGTTCATCAGGAAGCCCAGCAGGAGGAGCCTCCACAAAAGAGGATGAGGACAGGAAGGGAACATTCACCAGTCAACTCCGCAAGCGTACAAGAAGTAGAAATGTTCCCACATCCCGCAGGCCCACTTCCAGGAAATGTTCCAGCACCTGATATACTTAGCATCAATGCTTCACAGGGCCGTCATCAGCCGAAGAGTCAAAGGCAAGAGGTTTCCCCGCACCTGGAAGAGGTTCGCCAGGATAATTTCGTAGAGACTATCCCTGGCGAAATGGAAGAGGAATCTCAAGAGCAGGTGCATGCAGGGGAGTATAGCCATTCCATCCCTGCGCCGGATTGGTTGGTAGGCAGATTGGGAAATGAAGCAAGAGGGGAGCCCAATCCTGCTCAGGAATTAGAAGAATTATTGAAAAGGATGGATTAGCCACCTGAAAGGAAGGCCCCCCGGAAGTTTTCCAAGGTAGTCAGGGAACAATCCGGAGCCCGAACCTTGCACATTGCTGAACCTGCTGTGGATAGGGATAGAAGTGAGATCAGGTAGGAGGATTACGTCATCAGACAGGTGGATCTCGGCCATGCTTCCACCGGTCAAGTAATGGGAGATTTCGACGATTCCTCCTTTGCCATGAAGGAGAAATTGTTGAAAGCGAAAACAAAGTGCAAGCGGCTGAAGGAGGAAAACGAACTTCTATGCGAGTATGTCAGGAGTTTCAAGAAGCCCCTCAGGGAAGCAGGTCCTTCAG